>NC_133814.1:16088306-16388534 GCF_043250625.1 Sebastes fasciatus
TCCATTTTCTGCTCCTGCTTACTCATGGACACGGGAGGGTGAGGCATGAATTTGGCAAAAAGCTGAAAAACACCCTGGATATGTCACCAGGCTTTTAATCTAAATCAGAGGTTCCATGTATGAAAAGTGCCAGAGACAACATAAACATCGCAGGCAATACACTGAATACTGAACAAAGAAGCTGCTATTAATTGAATTGCATGGTAAAAAGTTTCTTTGAGCAAGGAGTGTAATTATACCCATATAACTTAAGTTATTGGCCATTACGCTAATGTGGCTAATGGAATAAACTTAATGGAGTAAAAATTTGAAGCTAAGCTGTGCTGCTTTTCTGCTCATGTCAGACACCGGAGAAGAAGTCAAATGACCAGAGGAGCAGGAAGAGAAAAGGAGACGTATATGACAGCAACAGCCAGGGTAAGTCCACCCTACTTACTGACAGAGCTCTGATATGGCACTTTCCAACAGAAACGGCTCCTTATATTCTGAAATGTTCAGCTTTCCTGTATATGTGTATGCTTAGGAAGATAGTATAGGATGAAATGAATAGATTTACTTACTTCTTATACCTGTTGTGTGTTTTTTTTGTTGTAGGAAAAGGGAGAGTGCACAAAATAAGTGATTATTTTGAGGTGAGTATTTCGTCCTGGTGACTGAATTTTGCATTCTTCTGGCCACTATGTTTCAAATCACTCTCAAACTTGAGTGTGATGTCTTCACCCTCACTTTCCGACTGTGCCAGTACGGCCCTTCACCACATTCCTCCTAAATAACAACTCTGTCTTCTTTCTTTCTTTCTTTCTTTCTGTCTTGTTTCCACACTCTTGTCAACTGCCCTGTGGCCAGTTTGCTGGTAGCAGCGGCTCCGGCACCAGTCCGGCCCGGGGCATCCCCATGCTGGTGCGATCCTCTCCACAGCACTCACTGTCTAATCCTCTGGTGAGCACCAGCATCCATCTCCATAGCCCTCACCTCTGGCTCTCCTCAGTTGCTTTACTAGCTGTTTGTTTCTTTAACCAGTGTCACATTAATCTGTTGGTGGGTCTATTTTCTCTTAGCATTGGTATCGTCTTAATTGGACAGTGTTGGTGAGGCATGTCACTAAGATTTTGTTTTGTTTATTATATCAAAGTGTAATCCATTTAATAGACATATCTTTGGTTTGTCTGGATCCAATGGACGTGATAAAACATTCCTTTACTCAGGGATTTTTTAATTGATTTAGTTACTGACATGTTTTCCTTTAGTTTGAGTCTGATGGTGTAGATTAGTTGTAGCTATGACAGGTCAGCTGAGTGTGTGTGTGGGATTTATTAACTGGAAGGATCAAATGTAGGATAAAGTCTGACCATTGGCAAGAGAAACTGTAGCTAATATTAATGTTTTCAGTGCTGGTGTTGTTCATGTTTTCAGATGTAGCTTTAACACAACAAGCTGACATGTAAGGCAGGAGCAGTACAGGAGGACCATGTATGTAAAATTGGTGCCTACGCTTTCGAATTTATAGTGGTTGTTGATGACGATGTCATGAATTTACTATTTATATAATTAATTAATATCTCTTCACCTACAACTTTCATTCATCTTATGTTAAAATAACATCTCTCTTCATTACGCAACAACAAACGAGTCTGTCACACGTTCATTCCCAAATACTCCCATATTTTGCTGCCATAAAAGAACGACGTTATTGGTGGTGTTGATGATGTTTGTTTCTGATGGATCACTAATTAGTAAGCTTACTTAAGTGTGCAGATATAGTATGTAACAGTAAGGTGTTTATCAGTTGTATGTTCAATAGTTTTTCAAGAATTCTCCTGGTTAACAGCAGATTTTAATTTGGTGTATGAGAGATCTGCATAGTGAAAGATATACGTGGCACGTTTGTTCCTGTTAGCCTGCCGGCAACGACATATATCCACTACATCACTCTATAATTACCCCTTTCCTAATCACTCACGTCTCACAAAGCAATGTCATGTCATTTTTTTGTTGTCCTGCATGGAAATATTAACTATTGTATACGTTTTTTATTACTAATAGACATTTATAAATGCCTTTTGAGAATAGACTAGGCAAAAGAATGATAGAAGTGAAACAGTATTTCTTTATCTATTTCAAATGTTTTGGACAATTTAGCATCAATACCTGAATATTTGTTAATTTACAATTTCAATTCTCTCCCCTTTTAATAGCTACAGTGTTTGTTCCTTTTCTTTGTATCCTTTTGAGCTATTTTATAATCTCTCTCTGCTGTCTTTATTACATAATTGTTATATTTCACCCCCCTGTGTCTTTCTGCCTTTCTCTTTTTTATGTCTCTCTGGAATGCAGTTTCAGCAAGGCAGTCCTTCGTCCACAGGCTCGGCCCACACAGACTCTTCATCTTGCAGCTCTGTGAAGACGGCCCCCACACACTCCTGCTCACACAAAGCCATTCAGGTAACTGACTGGCTGACCTGGACCTCCACTTAACACCAGCTTTTCTGATTTTTCTTCAGTATATCCTCAGTCACATTGTAGAAGCACCTTGGTTTGGCTCAGCCTTTTACATTTACTTCTTACAAGAACTGGTGATTTTTGTCCTTGATTTGTGAAAAGTGGTCTTGTTTCACAAACTGCATCTTCTGTAAAAGTGTCATGGCAGATAGTTGAAGTTGGCTAAACTTGTAGGGATGACGCAACTTCACACCTTGTTCTGTCGTTCAAAAAATGACACTAGTTGGGCAAGATGTGTATGCAAGAATTAAAGGTCAACATTTGAAAGGCCCTGCCACCCACACTGCTCTTCATCTGACATAATACTTGCAACACATATCCAGCTATCCTTGCACATTACATTAATTAGCCTAATTAAAGGTCAATATTTTGAATTGATGTCTAATATAAGACACCAACGTCTGATTTTGATGCATTTAAAGTGATGTTGTGTTTTTGTTAGTGACCGGCCCAAGGGGTGTCTGCATCATTCGAGTGGGATGTGATGTTAACTGTTGGCTTGTTGTTGTTTTTTGCCCTCCTTCCTCAGTCAGAACTGACGCTGCTGAAACTGACAGCACTGGAAAAGGACAAGAACTCTGACCTGGAGAAGAAAGAAGGGAGGATAGACGACCTGCTGAGGGTAAGATAAGAAAATACTTAAAGTCTGTCTTAAAAACATGACGAGCTGAACATAGTCTGGAGCATTTGGACCATCTGAAAGAGCTTCAAAGTAGTTATTATTTCAGTTGACTAACAATGATTAATGTCACACACTGTCAAGGATATATCTAAATACAAATTTATGATATTAGGCCCATTCAAAAATGTCCTTAATAATCACTTCACAATCTAAACAAATGTGCTACCACTTGTCACAACAACCCCAGTAATTAACCTGCAGCTCACCATGAAGGATGTGCTTGTTAACCTTCAAATGCCATTGTTGCTTAAATTAGCAAAACAGCCTTGAATCCTTGTTGTAATAAGAATTAGATGTCTGAGTGATGATGTGTGTTTTTGCAGGGAAACTGTGACTTGAGGCGGCAGGTTGATGAGCAGCAGAAGATGCTGGAGCGCTACAAGGAACGGCTTAACAAGTGTGTGACCATGAGCAAGAAGCTCCTAGTCGAGAAGGTGGGTGTCAATGTCACGCACCCAGTGCTCCGCTTGCATCTCCAGCGTTTTCCTGTGCCCTCATGTTAGCATTGCGTGCAGCGTTGCTTGCCCGACGCTCCGCTCGCATCTCTGACGTCTCCAGTTAAAAATGAACATTTACAGAGTGATAAGAGTGATAACGTGTGTTATAGAGGCTATTTTGCACAGATATGAATACATGTGAGCCCTGAGATCTTGGCTTGCGCTTTGGTGTTCCTTGGGCATAAAAAGTTTGAACACCACTGTTCTAAACAAAGCCGTTTTTTGAGTGTACATGTACAATTTCCAATTCATCTTTTTTTGTAGTCAAAGCAGGAGAAGATGGCCTGCAGGGACAAGAGCATGCAGGACCGTCTGCGTCTGGGCCACTTCACCACCGTACGGCACGGAGCCTCCTTCACTGAGCAGTGGACAGATGGATTTGCCTTCCAGAACCTCATCAAGTCAGCATGCAAATAGGCACAAACATATGTTTTCATTTTGTCCAATCTGTTGTTATTGTTGTTGGTTTTCACACTAGATTGTTCTTCCATGTTCTAGGCAGCAGGAGCGACTCAACTCGCAGCGAGAGGACATTGAGAGGCAAAGGAAGCTGCTGGGGAAGAGGAAACCTCCCTCCATGGCCCAGACACCTCCACCCAGCTTCGAGCAGAACAAACGAAAGAGCAGGAGCAACGGCCAGGAGAGCGAAGCGTAAGATTACAAACAATAGCTACAGTTCCTTCACACAGTGGGACCAGCCCAAAGTACACAACCAAGCAAAGATTAATTGCTGTAGTGTAGCTTGAATTGTATTGTTTTCTGATCTTAAGGGCTGCACTGCAATTCTAATTATTCTAAAATATATCATTATAGTAATAAGTAGTTACATAGTGACACTTTGAGCTTTATCTTAACAGTAGAATATCAAATCTACACAAATCTGAAACCTTTTTTTTCCTTTTTGTTGAGTCAGACTTGTACTGATCTGTAAGAAGGCTTTGTGTTTTCTTGTTTTTTAATTTCCCATTTTATCTGAAGTAAATGTGTAGCTTATTAATTTTTTTTTCTCATAAACTGACCTGGTTATAAATTACAAACTGTTGCCACTTTATCCCACGCAGGCTGTCAATGGCAGAATATCATGAGCAAGAGGAGATTTTCAAACTTCGAATTGGTCATCTAAAAAAGGTACCAGTTCACCACTAAAAGGAATAGTTTGGGTGATTTGAAGTGGGGTTGTATGAGGTACTTATCCATAGTCAGTGTATTACCTACAGTAGATGACGGTCGGCACGCCTCCAGTTTAGAGAAGCAGAGGTACCGCACTGAACCAAAGTAATGTACTACTGTGGACGGGGCCGGCAGCAAAACATATTTTAGCCACCTAAAAGAAAGGCCTATCTAAAAAAAAAAAATAGTTTATGTGTACGCTATATTTAGAATATTTTCACCGGTTTACCGTCAGACAGCCCTTTCTGACGGGGAATTGAAGCCATTGTGCCTATCTGTGCTTTCACCAAAACCACCAGACTTCATTGAAAAAAGCTGTAATTTTACCTCGCAGAACACAGGGGTTGAGCAAAGTAAAGCAAAAGTAAAATTCAAGTTTTTTCAATGGAGTCTGGTGGCGTTGCTGAGAGCATAGATAACGGCTTCAGTTCCCTGTCGGAAACATAGACTGTACAGCTGTCTCACGACAAGGTAAAACGATAAAAATATACTAATATAACGTACACATGCTGCCAGCCCAGTCCACAGCAGTACATTGCTTTGTTCCTATGCAGTAACTCCTGTGCGGTAACTCCTGTCTGCTTCTCCAAACTGGGGGCTGCCGACCGTCATCTACTGTAGGTAATACATTGACTATGAATAAGTACCTCGTGCGACCCCACTTCAAAACACCCAAACTATAGCAGCCTCTTCTTAGTTTTTGTTGTTTTGAGATTTGTTACTAACCTACAGACCTACTATAGTACTTCTCTTACCTGTTCCTGTTTATGAAGTGCTGAGGTAGATGATGGATTTATGTGGTTGTATGCAGGAAGAAGCAGAAATCCAGGCTGAGCTGGAACATTTGGAGCGAGTAAGGAACGTGCACATTCGAGAGTTGAAGAGAATCCATAATGAGGACAGCTCGCAGTATGTATCGTCTCAGTTTAACATACTTTACCCATGTTCTGTATGTTCTGTAGTGTGCTTTTATTGGGGGGAAAAATGCAGTTTGAAAAACCAAATGTTTAAAGAAAGTCTTCTTGTGTAGATTTAAAGACCACCCGACGCTCAACGACCGATATCTGCTATTACATTTACTTGGAAGAGGAGGCTTTAGTGAAGTTTTCAAGGTAAGCATGTGACATTAAGTTGACTTCTATTCTTTATGAATGTCACTTTATAATCTTTTCTTTTTAACTATGCTGGGTGTTTTTGAATAACATAAGGTCAGAGTGGTATTGTAGTGAGACTTGCAACATTTCTGTTTCCAGGCTACCATACAACATTCAGTGTTGGTAATCGTAGGCTTCTCTTTGTGTGTGTTCATGTGTAATGTTCTTTTTCTTTGCAGGCTTTTGATGTGACGGAGCAAAGGTATGTGGCCATTAAAATCCATCAACTCAACAAGAACTGGAGGGAGGAGAAGAAGCAAAACTACCACAAGTGAGTCTGAACCTCACTTGTTCACGGCGCCTGCTCTTCCTGCTTTGCATCGAAATGTTTTGATCTATAATGAAATATTACATGGTGGACATTCAACCTTAAAACTGTCTTTAAATGTTCTTATTTGTGATGTTTTTAAAAAGATACTGAATGGTTAATGTATTTTCAGACACGCCTGTAGGGAGTACAGAATCCACAAAGAACTTGACCACCCAAGAATAGTCAAACTCTACGACTATTTCTCACTCGACACAGACTCGTAAGTGAATCATTCTTGATACAGCTCATAAACGTGCCAATGCAAATATAATAAAATAAAGTTTATGTGCCACATTTAAGTGCTAAAAAGCAGTAAAACCCTTTAAAGCAGCTTTAATCTATATTTTTACAATAATAATGTATCAAATGTTGTCAATGTGAAAGGGGTTGTTATTTTGATTTCCAGCCTGCAACTTTACTGTTCTGGTTCACGCTCACTGCTGTTATAGTGTTGTTTTTTGGCTGCAGCTGGCAGCTGTTTTCAATGTAAACGCTCTAACAACCCACTGTACACTACCTGCTTCAGCACCAAACAGCAGACAGACAAATTTAGCCACTAGCTGGTGAACATAGTGAAGCATTTAGCAGCTAAAGAGACATATATTTCCCTCAGGAGTTGAGACCAAAAACAGAACTAAAAGAGAGTGAATATAGGTCCGGAGCTCCGTAACTGCTGGATGTGTAAATAAGCAACTGTTTGCTACCAAGTTTGCCTAATCGACTTCAAAGGTTATGAAAACTTCCCAAACGATGTTGTATTACCTCTCGCAGGTTCTGCACAGTGCTGGAGTACTGTGAAGGCAATGATCTGGACTTCTACTTGAAGCAGAATAAGCTGATGTCCGAGAAGGAGGGCCGCTCTGTCGTCATGCAGATTGTCAACGCCCTCAAGTACCTCAACCAGATTCGCCCACCCATCATCCACTACGACCTCAAGCCAGGTAGTCTCACCGTTTTAGTTTGTCAATTTGTCATCCCCCTAAAGTTACAGAGTAGTGAAAAAACTTAATTACAATCTTGATCAGATTGTTATTAAGATAAATACATACGTGTGGGCATAGAAAAAAAATTATATATTCCTCAGAAAAGGTTGTGTTTGTAATTTTACTTTTACTGTTCTGATCTTAGGAAACATCCTGCTAGTTAACGGCACAGCTTGTGGAGAGATTAAGATCACTGACTTTGGCCTGTCCAAGATCATGGATGACGACAGCTACAACTCTGCTGACGGCATGGAGCTGACCTCGCAAGGAGCAGGGACCTACTGGTACACAGAGACACATTTCACTGCATTTCGTAACCAAGCATCAAATAAGGCTTCACAAGTTTGAGGGAAATGTTGCTAATTGAATTCACATACCCTCTTCATTCAGAGAATTGCGCAGAGAGAATATATGGAGCAAAACCATTTCAATCTCATGTTGTGATTGTGTGACTGACAGGTACCTGCCTCCGGAGTGCTTTGTGGTGGGCAAGGGGCCCCCCAAAATATCCAACAAGGTGGATGTGTGGTCACTAGGGGTCATCTTCTACCAGAGCTTATATGGACGCAAGGTACCTACTAATTTACATTCTTTAACAGAGATTTTGTAGCTAGTTTCCTATAAATCAGTGTGAAAAATTATAGTTAACCATTTCCCTTTTGCCTTCTTCCAGCCGTTCGGCCATAACCAGTCGCAGCAGGATATCCTTCAAGAAAACACCATATTAAAAGCCACTGAGGTGCAGTTTCCCCCCAAACCTGTGGTCACCACAGAAGCAAAGGTGTAGTACTCATTTCTCTTAAACAACTATAAAGTCACTGCACTGTTCCCATTAACCTTTATACATTTGTACAGCATTGTTTACTCAGTTTATTACTACGTTTTAAAGGCCCCATGAAATTACATTTTTACTCCTGAATGTGGCATAATTCCTTCTCAAATAGCAAGTAGCCCAGAAATAAAAAAGTGGAAGTAGGTTCAGAAATAATGAGTTGTTTGCTCCCTTCATAGGCCTTCATTCGACGTTGCCTGGCTTATCACAAGGAGGACCGTGTGGATGTGCTGCAGTTGGCCAGCGACCCCTTCCTAATGCCCCATATTCGAAAAGCCCCGGCCAGCAGCACGCCTCTGGCACCTCCTCTTCCCTCCACCTCCGGCTGCTACGGCAGCAGTGCCTCCAACTGACGCAAAGCTGAAAGCAACTGGAATAAAAACCCCAGTGAGGACGAAGCCACGCGAAGACGTTATACACTTGATGAAAACTCCTCCTTTTGCTCTCTTGATTGTGAGAGAGCAGAGAGCATGATGGGATGCAGGGATCCTAAAGGTGTGAATGGAACCAAAATGACGGAGGCGGTGGTGATGTAGTAGTAAGTGTGCCCACCACCGTCGTCCAAGTGCTAAAAAAAGAAGGGCCAGTCTGTGGCTGCGGGCTCAGTAGAACCCAAAGATTTGCCCATATGCATGCACTAACACAAAAACTTTGGCTCACTTCAAGGGGCTTTTTTACGCGATAAATAGTAGAAGCACCCGAAAAATTGCACAACTGATGGGCTGAGGAGTACGCCGTGTGTGGAAGATCACCTGCCTGTACGCTCTGGAAGGTTTAGAAGGAGAAATTTCATCCCATTCTGCTTGAAATCTATCATCTATCAAACTATTTTTCAGAACTAGAGTGGTCAGTTTCAAATGTGTATCCCTATAGGTTTGAACCAGGAAGGGCTCCTACAAGTAATAAGGAATGACTGATGACCAAAGTTGAAGGGCCTGCCTTGTTGACACGGCACCATTAGAGGTTCATGAATGACTTGACTCGGAAGAGGGCTGATTCTGGAGAGAGTAACTGGTTTTGACCTACTTTAAATATTTTACTGGATAACTGGAAGTCAGCTTATTATTTTAATTAAGTCCATATTTTTCCATGAAATGTACCCCCTTTAATGTTTTTGTTAACCTTACAGGGGGGCTGACTATGAGTGAGTGTTGTGATGAGAGTTAAGATTCAACAGAAATAATTATGAAACCATTAAAAAAATATTTGATTAACTCTGCGGTGTCTTAACTTGATTTATCGTAAATTACACAAAAATATTAAAGGGCCCGTGTGTAACATTTAGGGGGATATTAAGTACATTTTATTTAGTGTATAATTACCTGAAAATAAGAATCATTGTGTTTCCGTTACCTTAGAATCAGCTGTTTATATCTACATACAGAACAGGTCCTCTTCACGGAGCCGGTCGCCATGTTTCTACGGTAGCCCAGAACGGACAAACCAAACACCCGTTTTCGCGTAGTTCTCTTACACGCTTTGCACACGGGAGAAGTTTCAGTTGGTTGCGATCTGCAACCTCACCACTAGATGGTGCCAGATCCTACACACTGCACCTTTAACCTGAGTATTTATGAATCTTTAAATCATTCATGCCGTTGCCATTAGTATACCATGATGTAGTTACACAAATGTATTTTCAGTGTTTTCGATTAATCTATAAGAAACTCTTCACACCCGACATTTTTCACAGCATGAAATGTTTTATTAACTCAAATCCCACCATTAAAAGTATCCATCGTATCTAAAACAGACAAATGAATGTGATGGTGCAGAGTATGAACACAAAGAAGGTGTCTCAGTGTACCTCTAAATACAACAGTTTACCTGGAACGTATGTATGTAACTGTCAAACATGATAACTGCTTTAGAGGTTAATGAAATACTGACACTCTTGTTGAATACTAAACAGTGTTAATCTATTAAAAATCCATCCTCGAACATGACATCATACTCTTACAGCTTATATAATTGGGAGAAAAACTTTTCTTCTCACTGTGGAGAAAGTTACACAGTGCCTTCAAAGGTGTACAGTGCAACAGGAGAGCAAGGATACCTTGAACTTGATAAAGTGGTTAGAAGTAAATTTGGTGAAGATTTCTTTTAAATTACATTCCAGTCTGAAGACGTCAGCTCTTAATGCAACGTCAGCTCTTCAGAAAAAGCCAGATATTAATTAGTGAAGCAGACGATAAAAAGAAACTAAAAGACGCACATGTAGTTATCTCATCCCGCTTACCTTGAGGGACGTGACTACGACCTGTGCCTGTCTTTAATGCTTCCAAATTTAGAAACTCTAGATACAAATTATCCCGTCTTTGTAATGTATAAAAACACAGACAATCTGGACTGAAGATCTAGAACGTTGACTTGCAAAAAAATGGTGCACACATAACCATTTCTTTTCCTTTGGCCAAGTAAGATTCACACAAAATCCATTCATTCAGAGGGTCAATATCTCAAGGCATTGTCCATTGTCTATCTGTTGTAGAACTGTGACGTGACCCAGGCCAGTCCCCACTTCAGGTTGGTGAGCATAAACTTCAGCGCCTTCGTCCACTGCTCCTCAGAGTTGAATTGGGTTTTGATGGAGTAGGAGCCGCCGCTGCCTCCCGTGTCCTCGATCTTTCCTTTCTCCACATCCATCCTTAGGCACAGAATAAAACATCAGTTGCAGTCATCACATAACGCCTGGTGCAAGTAGTGATGTCAATATTATAATATGGCATCATATACTGTAGATAGTAGGCACATTAGTTTACATGCCAAACAATCCTCGACCAATACCTCTAACTAATACGATTTGTCACGTAACTTCCATATCTAAGTAACACCACCATGGTCACCAGTCAAGTTGCTCTGTTGAAGAATGGATTTGTGGTGTGATTATTCACCATGCTGTAGACCTAGTAAATGCGGGTGAAGCACTCAGTAAAGTGTGAGGTTGGGCTTTATAAGGCTAGTTACACAAGTAAGTCAATTAGTAAATGTTGTACTGGAAGCCACGCTTTAATAATGCAAAGGGTTATATCGCCAAAGGTTTCCCAAATGTCTTCTTATTTACCTCAGTAGCATAATCAGAGCAGACAGCTCCTCTAGAATAAATCGAGGTAATGGTTGAGACTCAGCGTTCAAACTTCATTAATATTTACAGCTTCATATTAAATGGCTGCAATAATGCCCGAGTTAATGAGCACAAAGAAAAAATGTACGCATCGTGTTGGTCTGCGGGTGTCTGACCTGTACGGAAGGCAGAAGCCAGTGTCTCCTTTTTCCACCTCCTCTTTGAACTGCTGGACACAGTCTAGGAAGGCCACCATGGCGTGGTCAAATTTATTGTCCCAGAAGAACCTCAGGCCTCCTGAGCAGTACAGAGGAAGTTCCTGAGAAAAAAACACGAGACAAAAAGAAAGGGCAGGGTTGGACTCTGGAGGAGTGTTTAAATAAGGATGGGAGAGCTGGTGTTTGTATATACTGTATGTATTACCTTGGACTTGTCTGTCAGTGACTCTAAGTACGAGTGGTTTCCGTATGGGACAAGACGATATCTGAAGAGAGAAGTGTTGTTTGAGCTTAATTTTGCAGAATATTTGTAATAAACTGAGGTGAAATAAAACAAACAGCAATGCGTACCTCTGGAAGCGCAGCCCCATTTTGTTGGCCAGGGCGTGCAGCAACAGCACCGTCTGCCCCCAGGCTGCGTTGATCTCATTCCACTCCACTGGGACGCTGGGGAGTCGACCCAGGCGGAAGTTGTTGATGGTGCCAAACTGGCCGCTGTGCCTGCACAAGAACAGAAACAATTCAGTTCTCAGTCAATGGGCATTGATTCATTTGTGTCCTGGAGGCCTGTATTAAATATTTGCTAAGTCACGGTTCATTGGACAGAAAAACAATTATTTATTCTGAGAATACACAACATCTGTGTGTGTGTGTGTGTGCCTACCAGATGTGAAATGTGGCGTTGAAGACGTTGGTCTTTTTCAGGCGATCCAGCTGAATCTGGCAGTAACGCATCTGGTTGTCAACGCTCTTCAGCTCATCATCCAGCTCCAGCTGTTGCCGTTTAAACTCGCTGTACTCCTTCTGGTACCTTCATGGCACAAAGCAGCGGAGAGAGAGTGAGCTGTTAGCTGCTGTCTCATTTAGCAGAAATAGCACTGTCACCTGATTTACACCACATGATTGGGTCACTCACTGTAGCTCCTCTGTGTCCAGCTGCTGAGAGTGGATCCTGCTCTGGGTCAGGTCCTGAGCCACGGCAGCCCTCTGCTCCTCCACTGCCTCCAGCTCCTGGACCAGAGCCTCCTCCTCCTCCTTCAGATGATGCAGCTCCGCCAGCAGGGTCTCCTCTCCCTCCACCTGCAGGTGTGACAGCAGCTCCAGGCACTGCCTGAAAATACATCCACGTACAGTACGTTACTACTAGGGCTGCCCCATCTTCATCAATTAGTCGACTAATCGTTTGTTTTGGTCTTCGTCGACTAAGATTTCCTACATGAATTAGCATTTTTTATGCTTTTTAATGCTTAATTTCTTTTTCCAAGACTCTTACAAGCACATCTCTGGTAAACACAAGCTTTAAAGTGGTGCTTTTGTGTGATTCTTTGTGAAGAAACTCTGTTTTACAAGATCTGTCGATTAAATCGACTAATCGATTAGCGGCCAAAATCGTACAAGTGTTAGTCGACATTGATTGTGCACCAGCTCACTTGTAATTCTGGCATTCGTTCTCTGTGATGTTGAGCTGCGTGTCCAGGTGGTCCAGCAGGGTGTCGGTACATTCCTCACACAGCGGGTGGTCCACGTCTGTCTGGCCCGACATGATGTCAAACAGGTCACTGGTCACCTGGGTGGGATAGGATCAGAGACATCCATAAATTCACCCTAACAAGAGCCCACTTCTCTGCTATCCTTGCCAAAATAACATGATCAAAGTAAACTGACATAATAGAATTCACATTTTTTCCGCTGTGTGACTTTACCTTCAGCCTACGACTAAGATTTTCCATGGTGCCGCCATCTGATGCTTCTCCAATCAGTGTGAAGCTGTTGGCGCTCTCTGTGGACATCATCCTGTAGGGCAGCATAAAGCGGTTCAGTCAACTTTATGCGAGTGCATCCATACTTCATTTGACAGAGGAACATATTAACTTAGAGATAATCAACACAGATATAATTTGTTATCGGTATTCGGTTCCTTTTTTTTGAAGGAAAGGATTTGAGCGCTCACCGTGCAGGAGGGATATATTTTCTTGACACTCCATCTTGCTTGCTTTCCACAAAGGTCTCCTGGAAGGAAAATGTAATTGTGAGACTCAAACATGCTTGCTCACAAAATATTTTGACTTAAGTGGAATTGCTTTAGCCTTACGTCTTCTAAAAGTATTGCAGATTACATTGGGTTTTTCAAAACAGAATCAAAAAGTTTCCTTAAAATATGCAGTAACTTAGAATTTGATTTACATATGATTTTGCTAATTGCCTAATTAATCCAGTCTTACCAACTCATAACACTTACTTATACATTATGTAATGTTTGTGGTTATACAAGTATGGATTGTAGTCACTAATGGAGTTGTCCCACATGCCAATCATGCCATAGTCAGAAATATCAGCTTCCCTGACGCCACAGTTTTATCTCATTGGTCTCTTATCTTGTGCCTAGGGAGACTGTTTTATCACATAACCTTCATATGCCCATAGAGAGTGGGTCCATGCAGGACACCATCTCAGCACTGGAGAGCTCCTTCAGCGACAGGCTGCTCCACCCAAAGTGTGTGAAGGAGCGCTATCGCAGGTCCTTCCTTCCTGCAGTTGTCAGACTCCACAACCAGCACTGCTCCCAGTAGACCACTTATATTACACTTACACACCAAAAACTGACGATAACCTGATATTTTCAGGTAGAATTTCATTTCATTCTCACTGTGCAATATCATTTTCCACTTGTGGAATTTTATTAATAGTCTGTTTATTGTCAATACTGTATACACTGATCCTACTTGTATACTTCCTTCTATTTAAATGGTTCATCTTTTTTACTGTGTTAGCTGATGCATCTTGTTTTTTGCACTATCCCCTTTGCTGCTGTACACTGCAAACTAATAAAGGAATATCTTATCTTATCTTATTAGGGGCTACACTGAACAAGAATGGTGGATTAATGGTGACAGTACAGTAGTTGCACACACACAATAGCCCACATTCAGTGTAATCTTGTGCTGTATGTATCCTGGCAGTCTTCTACTAGTCTACTGCAGGTGATGAGAGCATTATGGTCCTATCTTGTGATATATATACTGTATATATGGTGCTGTACCTACCTCTGGTGCTGTCTCCCCATCAGTGTTGTCAGCCTGTTTGCTGGGGGTCACTGTGACCAACGGAGCTGAGGAGGAGGAGGAGAGACAGATGGAGCAGTTTGAACACCACTAACACTACATCTCCTGTACATTTTTACAGCACCGATGATTTATTGTTACATGTATACATACCAATAAGTTCCTGGATCGTTACCCGGTCGAGCACATTGAAGGATGTGTCCAGTTTGAGCGGCTGACAGCAGCGCTGACACACGAAGCTGACTTGCATAGTTGTGCTCGACGACTTGGAGCCCTCCATCTCTAGCTACAAGACATAAAAACACTCTGTAAATACACACAAATGATCGAGTGATTTCTTTTTTGTAGGAACTAAAGAATCCTATAGATAGTGAGTGATTAAAAACGTCTTAAGTCTACATTTTAAGCTTCAGATGAGAGCTTACTTGCTCGTTAACCTTAGCTGTTTGGCTAAACTGCGAGACAGCTGACTAGCTTTGACGTTAGCTCTGCAGCTAGTTTGTGTGTAAAAAGACATAACGAAGGTATACAAAACATAAGATAGACTCACTGTCGCTTGTGAAAAATGAAAACTAGTGCATAATAATCCGTTTAAAATGAGAAATCGCTTCTAATAGATGTAGCGTGACTGTTGCATTTGGTTTGCAAACACCTCGGGACTTATCTTTCCACTTCCTTGTTGTTGTTTACGGCGGAAGTGACGTCATGGTAATAGAGTGGTGGAAAAGTCACGAGGGGAGAGCACTCCAGTAAAAGACTTTAGTGTGTTATGGGAAAATGTTGGTTTAAAAACCCTTAAAAAGAAGGCAAATTTTAAATAACACATTTGATGATAATTCTAGCAAAACGTTTTTTTTCATAAATAAGATAAGAAGATGAACCTTTATTAATCCCTGGAGGGAAATTCAGGTGTCAAAGCAGCAACATCAGCAAACAGAGTGAAACACAGGAGAGGTAAAGGTATACAAAAATTATAAAGACAATAATAGAGATATAAAAGATACAGAGTGAATGGGTGAACATAGTGTGTACAGTCTGTCAATAAATAAATGTAGAATGTGCAATAAATAAATAAATAAATGTAATATGTACATATGTGCAGTCAGCAATAAAGTGGTAAATAGGATGTATAGTGTAAAGTGAGTGTAAAGTGCGCCAGATAGTGCATGTTAAAAGGTAGATAGTGCATGTTTAAATTTCTTAAAAGTCCTAATAGTTGTCATATGGGGGTCAGCCTTGGTTGTGGAGCCTGATGGCTACCAGCATGAAGGACTGACCCAGGCATCAAATATAAAGGCCATCAGACTTTTAAGCCGGCCCTGCAAATATCATATTCACAAATCCACATTTTATGTGTTTAGTGTGTATGAGGAAACTTGAAGCTACACCAAAGCCACTGAATCCATGGGGCTATTAAAACTAGTTACCTATAAAACATACATTTAATTCATCAGCCTGTGCTGATTTACAAAGCACTAAATGGTTTAGGGCCAAAATATATTTCAGATCTTCTGCTATGTTATGAACCATCCAGACCTCTCAGGTCATCTGGATCAGGTCTGCTTAGTGTCCCCAGAGTCAGAAATAAACATGCAGAAGCAGCATTCAGTTTTTATGCACCAAATATCTGGAACAAGCTCCCAGAAACCTGCAGGACCGCTCCAACTCTCACTTCTTTTAAAACAAAGCTTAAAACGTTCCTGTTTGCGGGTGCCTTTTCTTAAACCAGATAATGATCTGATACTGCACTAGAACTTTTACTCTTTTGTGTTTTACGCTATTTTAGTTTCTATCCTAGCTTTTATTTTTAGCTTGTTTTTATTTTCTAATTTTTAATGTTTTAATGTTTTTATGTTTTTATAACTGTTTTAATTATGTCTTAATGATCTTTTGCACTTTGTCGCAATGTTCTTGAATGTTTCTGTAAAGCACTTTGAATTGCCCTGTTGTTGAAATGTGCTATACAAATAAAGCTGCCTTGCCTTACTGTTTTTCAATCAATCTTTAACTCTTGTTCTCCCCCCTTTGATTATTGACGTTATTCTTCCAACAAACAAACAAACAAACAAACAAAAAAACACCCCAAAACCAGAAAGGATCATGAAAACATGCAGTACTTGTTGGAGACCAGTATGTGGTTCATCCTCGAGACCAGTAGGCGGCGCTGTATCTGCAACACGAGCTGCATTCTGCTCTTAAACAAACCGCAGAAGAAGACGAGTAGTTGCGGGAAAACTGAAGCGGTTGTTTCCTGTGTTGATAAACTCCAAACTCAGAAAACAAGGTAAATGTGACAATATATATATATTTAAGTTAACCAGGGGTAGTTAGAACTAACTATGGTATACTCTTTGAGTCCCATATTTGTGTGACAAAGTGTTTTGATTGTCGTGAAAGTCAGAAGAGCGAGGTTATAGTTGTGTAACCTCCTAAAAACAAACTATAGCAGCCTGATGTTTAGCTAGCTGACACACTGTAAATACACATTAAACTGTTTATATAACATGACAATATACTTACTTAATATTACCACTGTTAACTCACTGGAATAGTGAGCTTCATCACGTTTGCTGTCATTACTGAAACTCATTTAATGAGCAAAATATCTGTTTCCACTGAGCCTATAGCACACAGAAAACACACAACACAGCAAGTAGGATTTAACCACTTTATTATCATGTGTGGTTTGTAAGCAGGGAATGAAATTAGCACCTGCCACCTGCAAAATACAGGGTAAATGTTGGTTGTGGCAGGTGAAAGTTACAGGTCACCTGCCACCATGGCAGACAGGTTTTCTTTAATATTATTTTTAAAAAGCAATTCTAAAGTTTAAATTAAATATATGGTAACACTAGTGTCCCACTTTATGGCAACTCACCCTAGATATTGTTGTGCTATAATGTGTTATCTAAAAAGGAAAACATTAAAGCAACTACAGTGTTTAAGGTGGCTTACAGCTAGGGTCTGAAATTAACCTTTTTCCTCACCTGCCACTGTGGCAGGTCACTGAACATCTCTACAGGCCACTCATGTTTTTTTGTCTGCCACTTCTTCAATCTAGGTAGCTTTAAAATTGTAAACACTGAGTCAGTGGTACCAGACTGTAGAATTATGGAATATATCACCTTAATCCATGACTATATTTGGTAATTAGGTAATAATTAGCAAGTAACCTATTTGAAATCTCTTACTGCCAAATTACCCAAATATTTACCTATAAATTTACTGAAAACTACTTTATAATAAAAATCTTTGTTTGGTACAGATTCCTATAAAAATTACACCATAATAATTTTAATAGGTAAAATTCCCTCAAATATCACAACTGCAATATCAGTCGAAATAATCGCAATTAGATATTTTCTCAAAAATCGTGCAGCCCTACTTGAAATCAGTGTATTGTTTACGGCCTCTGAGTATGCTCTGATTTTTCACTTGCAGCTTTTTAAACAGTCATCATGAAAACCCCAACGGCCACCGATGTCAGAAAGGGGATTTCAGTCCTTTGGGAGACTCTGCAGTGTCCCATATGGTGAGTGTCGTTCTGACCAAGGAGATGAATAAACAAATACTGCATCTGCACAATTTTTGGTGGATTAAAAGATTAGGTTTGTCATTTTGTAAAACTGTCGTGTTCTTTGCTGACTTCATACTTTCTGTCCCCTGTAGCTTGGATTTAATGACGGCACCTATTTCTACTAAGTGTGACCATCAGTTTTGCAAGTAAGTAATGTTTGATTACTCCTCGTTTTGTTAAAGGAACTCATATTTGAATTTTATTTTTTACATGCATTCACTAACAAATATGTTGTTCTTTTTCACCAGATTTTGTATAATGAAACTTTTGGACAACACTAAACAAAACAGGGCTAACTGTCCAGTGTGTAAAACCAAGATAACCAAAAGGTCGGACAAGATGACAGTGTAACATTCATTATTTTTTAATACTTACTCATTACCATAAGACGTGTGTATTTATTATTATTTGTTTTTACTTATACAGGAGCTTGCAGGAGAGTCCTGGGTTTCAGAAACTTGTGGCAGGATTGCAGGATATGATACAGGCGTATGAACACGACACTGGCACCAACTGTAAGACTACTGCACAGACTTCTTAAAATGACTTTGTAAAATTAACTTACATTACATTATCAAATAACAATACCTTTGTGATTTCAGACATAACTGGAATGTCACAGCAAAATGGACAATCAGGGTAAGACATCTGAACATTTAACTCGTTCGTCATTTGAAAAATAACCCAAATGCAAAAAATGTTTGGTAAAAAGCACGCACATCCAGATGATAAATACTAGGTGCTGGATAGAAGAACAAGTAAGAGACGGGGGGTGGGGGGAGAAATAGAGTCCGCACAGTATATAATGCTCCCATGAACATATATTTAATTACACCAAGTAATGTTTTGATTGTCAAGCTTTTCTTCAGACAAAGAATATAATACAGACACACTTCAAACACATACTAGGCAAGGTATAACCCAAATGCTAATTTATTCACAATATTAGCTCCCCTTGTAGTCTCACCAAGGTTATAATAGTTTAGAATTTTCAATAATTTTTTTATTTTATTTTAGTTTTGACTTTTCAATTTCATTTTAGTTTGGTTTTAGTTAGTTTTCAGAGTGCGTTTGCTCGTTTAGTTTCAGTTTTTCAGAAAGGTTTAGTTTTAGTTTTAGTTTTACAGTAGTTTTAGTTTATGTTAGGGCCTAAATACATGGTTGGAGAACTGTGTAGGAATGGCCATAATCTTTAGTGTTTAATCTTTGCGCTATTTCAGTGACGCAATTGCAGCATAGCGCCATCTCCTGGGATGTCAAGTCTGTTAGATTTCTGTAGTTCAATGTCCCGAGAGTTGACGGAAATTCATGTTGTCTCCTTTTTTTCGGCAGTGATAGATTTTAGATAAAAAACTAAAACTGAAATCAATTTGTTCGTTTTTATTTTATTTTTATTTAGTTTTTACCCAGGCGATATTGTTTCAGTTTATTTTTCCTTAAAGGATATAGTTTTTATTTAGTTTGTTTGTAACTAAAAATATATTTCACTACACACATTTTCGTTTTAGTTTCAGTTTAAGCTTACTATATAAGAACTCTAATTCTCACCTGTATTTTCCTCTACCCAGAGTCACAGATGCTGAAGCTGCTAAACATTGTCACGAGAATTCATTTGGAGATGCACCTGACAACGTGGAAAATGTCGACAATGATGATCTCTCAAGGTCTCACTCCTCGACTATAGCAGGTAAAATCTTGAGGCCTTGTATGGTGGTGCATATTTTCATCTCAAATTAATTGGCAGATTTGCTTTCATTTAAAAGCTGGTCATATTATGAATTTCGAAAGTGCGTCGTCCTCCAAAAGCTTAATTACTTGTCATTTCCCCATTCCTTTTTCCAGCCCAGAATGGATTTGCAAGACTGATGGGACTTGAAGACACAGAAAATGAAGGCCTGGACAGCGGCCTTGGAGAGGCCCCGCCAACTTCTGACAAGAAAATGCACAGCCCTACAGATAATTTGGAACCAGTGGAAACAGAAATGTCAGAAGTTGTGGAAACGTCAATACGCAAAACTAGAGGCAAAATGAGATTCGTCCAATCGGAGAAAGCCTCCCTTCGTCCATCATTAATTCCAGACGAGACCGAACAGCAACCTTTAAGAAAGTCCTCAAGGAAGAAGCAGAAAAAGGATTTGGATTCTGACAAGATTCTTGGGGAGAAACAGAAGAAAAGTCTGGAGAAAGTCGCCGAGTGGCTAATGAAAGTCCCAACTGAAGGAAGTCTCGAGTTAGAGAAACCCAACGAAGACTCCGATGATGATGACAGCTGTTCTTCCGCTTCAACGATAGATGTCAGACAACACACCAGTGATGTGAATCCTAAGAGAGAGGATCGCGCTAAAGCCCTTGAAGAGAAGGTGTTTGGGGCCGTCTACAAACGAGAGAGAAGAGGGACTGGAAAGAGACTTGATGTTTTTGTTGAACCACCAACAACTAAAGAAACACCAACCTTCTCCAAACTAAGGAGGAGGAATGCTCTCACTCCTGCTGATTTCACCAAGAAAACAAGCTCTGAAGATAAAAGTGAAATGGAGGAAGAGCAACAAAGGATAGAAGTAAATGACACCAGCAGTGACATTTTCAAAGAAGGAAAACAGATGGAGGTTATGGAGGAAAATGATATTGACAAACACGTGGAAGAGTTGAACAACTTACCGGAAAGTGACAAAAGTGATGGCAAAGATGAGGCTCCCTGTCCTGCGTCTGATATACAACAGCAACCAGAGAGGAAGTCATTGAAAAGGATGTGTAACGCTCCGCAGCAGGTCGATAGCGATCTGCAAGAGCAAGCTAAGGCGAAGTCAGAAAGTACTGAGCAAAAGAAAGCCGACAAGAGGAAAGGTAAAAACACAAAGTCAGAAAAAGGCAAACCTGCTAGAGTGCCAAAACCCCTTGTTCTGGTTGGAGTTCAAAACGAAGAAACCAGCCCCAAAACTAGACCGAGGTCAGAAGAGGTCCAAGTTCATATTGAGAACTACCCGAGCAGCGAAGACCAAGAACTCCCCGTCACGAGAAGCACCAGGAGAAGTAAAAGACTTCAACTCTTCGCTGACGAAGTCCAGGAAGGTCACAAGAAAGCAAAGTTGAAACCTGAAAAAGAAAGCAATGTTGGAAAGAAATCTGAGGAAGCTGAAGGTGGCATATTGGACAATACGGCTTCACCTAAGAATGGAAACGTGACAAAGACGGCTGAAAAAAACGGATGTATATATGATGAAGATTTAGAAGAAATAGAAAACATGCAGTCTAGTGAGAGAGCGTCTTATTTGGGGCCGACAGAAGATGCTGAAGTGCAGAATGCTGAAGCTAGTGCTGCGTGTAATGTCACTGTGGTGCCAAGCTCTACAAGTCCAACTGAAGCAGCTGTGGTAGATCCAACACTTGAAAATGATAACCCAAACAATACTCAGTTGGAAACCTTCGCTGGCCACACAAAATGTGCTGGAGCAGAAAACGAGGAGGATAGGAACGACAGCGAACTGGACACGGAGCAACTGCTCAGGAGCTTCAAAGCCACTAAAAGGAAATCTTTCCATCTTGGCGGTCCGAATGTGAAAAGGAACCGCGGTTTAGACCAAAAAAACGTGCAAGGTGAAGAGAATCCGCGAGTTTGTTCTGGTGTTGAATCTGCAAAAAATCAGATACACACAAAGGCATCTGAAACCACCAACCAAGACGATGAAAACTCATCTTGCGGCGATTTGATATCTCCTTCTAACTCGCCCGCCCCGACAAGAAAACTAGTCGTTGAGAAACCAGATCAAGTTGTGGTAGAAGCCTCGATCCCTGATAGCAGTTGTTCGGGTCAGTTCGGCACCGGTGTCTCCAGGAATAGTGTAAGCAGCGTCCTCACTCCTAATAAAGTGTCAACACTTTCTGTCGATCCTCAAGTAGTAGATTCTGGGCTCCACTTCACAGCCGCTGAACACGAGGAAGTAAACGAACCCTCAAAGTGTTCTCAAATCACAGAGAATCAGCTTGATTGTACCGTGAGGGACGCTGGCAAAGGGAAGAAAGTAAGAGGCGGCATTTCGGTGTCTAATTCAGCTGCCAGTGCTGAACATTTTGTAAACACAGAGTTCTCTTTAACTCCCGATGGCCTTGGAATACCAGTTGTTCAAATTGTCCCTGAAGCAAAGCAGTCGTCCAGTCATGGTAGCGGAGAGCCGAGCACCCCTTCCTCCCTCAAGAGCATGCCCAGGAAGAGGACGAGGGCCCAGAGGCTCGAGTCTTCATCAGAGTCAGACTGCAGCGAAGATGGATTACCGACTTTGATGGAAATTTTCGGGACATCAGCTCCTCCCTCGAAGGATCGGGGAGACTCCAGTGAAGCTCATAGATGTGAGGGCGCTACAGCCGGCGGAGCGCAACAGCTGAGCCGTCCACCTGCGTGCCCCAGCCCCGACTGTGTTAGCTCCAGCCAAGCGTCTGTGGACTTGTTCGGCACGCCGGAAGAATGTAAGTTGATTCTCAGTAACCAAAATAATTAAATTTTTTATTGGGGCTCGGCTCAATATGGTAATTTATCGTCTTTCAATGAAATCGTATTGTGATGAAATCATATATCGAGATATTGCGGTACACAATAACGCCATCTAAATTGATAATAAAAACAATTCGATTATTTCCTCTCTGCAGGTGATGTCCCAGTAAATAACGTCGGCGCTTCCTCACAACTCGAATCATCACAATTTTCAAGCGAAGTCCTCGTTACACAGGTAAATATTATGCTCTCAAATACTTTTTTTATTCATAGTATAAATACACCATCTGTTGAAAAATACCAGTCAAAGTCAGTGTATGAACAACCTTTGATTCTAACACAGAGAATTTTAAGTCTTTCTAGTTGCTTGTTCAGCATTGTGCTCCCAGTGATGCACTGTCACGTTACGGCCCATAGAGGGCAGCCCCTACACTTCCCCAAACCAAACTGTCAGCTCCTGGATGACAGACTACCTCGCTCAGTAAAAAATGTCCCCCTCAGCAGCTTTCTAAATTGCATTTCATTTACGTTAGAGGAAATGCCGCCTAGGAGATGATTCTTGTTTTCTACCTCATCCATCTTCCAGCGCTCTCACTTTTATCTGTCGACTGTCTTTGTCTGCGAGTGTAAGTTTTCACGCCCCGGGGTTTAGAAAGGGCCCAGGATTACACACATCTGAGACGACAGAGGTTTGGTATTATTGTGCTGCGTGTTTGTGTGTCTTGTATAATCAATGCACTTTGGCTGTCAACTTAAAGGATGAAATTCAAAGTCTTTGTCCAGTGAAGCATTGAACCAGACTTTTAAACCAATAGACTCTTTTCTTCCAAACCAGTACCAGTTGAAAAAGCTTCACTCTCTTGCTTCATATATCTTAAATATTATATAATCACCTTCTCACTCTGTTATTCTCCCATGTACTCTCCTCACTAAGTGCCGCCTGGCTGAAAAAGCACCCATTCCCTTCCAGTAATGACTAACTGGCTGAGTGTTGGTCCCTCCTCACTGATTGACAATTGTTTGTCTTCTTACGTCAGTGCAAGACCCCAGCTATGCAGCCATTATGTGTTCCTTCCTTTTCCTTCTTGTCCCCCCCCCCCTTGTATTTTATTTAAGTGTATGACTCATTTCTAATT
Source organism: Sebastes fasciatus (assembly GCF_043250625.1). Taxonomy (NCBI): domain Eukaryota; kingdom Metazoa; phylum Chordata; class Actinopteri; order Perciformes; family Sebastidae; genus Sebastes; species Sebastes fasciatus. Next base: position 16,111,977 of record NC_133814.1, read on the forward strand.
ATAAGATGTTGCACTTCGTTTTCTCCTTTTTCAGCAAAAGATCGAAATGCAGAAGGAGCTGGTGAGGTTGGAGAAGTTGATGGCTCTGGTGTCAGAGGTGCTTCAGGAGAAAGAAGACAGTCCCGTGAAAGAAGCGCCCTCAAAAACGAATCAGAGCAGCAAAACCACAGGTGAGCAGATAAGTATCTTTAGAGCGGACAAAATTAGTCGATTAAGGCCAAAACCGTCATCAAAGAGCTAGGGGCGACGAAGGCCGACTGTTGCGTCGCGTCACGTCTCCTGTGTCTTGGACAAAAAGTTGCACTCGAACACACTGCAAAGACTACAGCCGACTACCGCGTACCTTCTGCACCTGCGTGACAGGAAATAACTCTCCACGCCAGCAGGCGGTGGTCGTCTGTATTTGTCATTCAAAAAGAGAAACCGGAAGACCAAAGACGGCAGATATACAAGCCGTTGTTATGGTTTGTTCGTGAAACAAAGCTGCGTTTGCTGACTATTTTCACCAACATGCTGAATCGGCCAAAACGCCTTCAACACGGACAGACTAGTACCAACGGTGCAGGACACACCGCAAAAACTAGGGTGACAGTCGCTGACCGACGGCCCGAAACTGGTGTGTCAGGGTCTTTAGCTTGGTGCAAGTATTGAGAGCTGATGATTGTTTTCTGTCCCCAGGCCCAGACGCTCACAGACCCCTCCCGTGTGACCAGGACACAGGCCTAGGTTCAGACCGGTAAGTAAATACTGGTAGACTGGACTTACACTACTACTGCATAGAAATCTCTATTTCATTATTATTTTTTCATGATTTATTTATTATAGTAAATTAGTAATGTATTACTATGAACCGTAACATTACTGAAGGAATTCATTGTTTGGCTATGAAATACATTTTGAATATATGATAAATGACACTGAAAAATTGTTAAGTAAGGGATAATGTACAGTGAGCCGGTCATCTTCAGGGCTATGCAAGACTCCTGCATCGCCCTGTCGGGGTTTATTTCACAACAATGACCCGCTCGCTGTACATTATCCTACTTATTTAAGAAATCAATAATTTGACACAAAAATGGTCCTCCAGAGTCCACGATCAGAACTTTGTCTATAGTAACAATCTGTTATCCATAGCAGCAGTCTGCTATAAAGAAATAACAGACCGTAGAATGCCGTAATTGACCAATCAGAATAGAAGAGTATTCAACAAAGCCGTATAATAAAGAAACATACAAAAACATCAACACACAACATTGTTAGCAAGAAAAAAGTGCAAAACACAGTACATACAATAGTACATGTGTGTTCTTTAGTTGAGCTTCATTGCTTAATCTCTAGACTGAAAAGAAAAAACTAGACTGTCCTACTGAACCTACGTCATTTATAATTGCAGTCAAACTACAAGTAAATGCTCCCTTATTTCCTGTCTAACATGAAAACACAAAAGCTTGCCTCCCAACATCAAGTCATTGTTTGCAGTACGCAGGAAATGATTAGAGGAGCTGATGATATCACCGCTAAATGATTCTCAGGAATTGGACACTTTGAAACGTGATTCACCACGTTAACTGTCTTCTATCCTACAGAGGTTGACAATTCTCTGTGTTCATCCGCCTCATGATATCATTGAATACGATAGGGAGATTTGTCATCATTTGTGATCTTTCCGGTCTTATCTCAGGCATCATTTATGTATTTGTGGTAATTGTCAGTGCCTACAAAGTACGTGCAAGTTTAAAAACAATAGTTTGACATTCTGGGAAATACACTTCTTCACTTCCTGGCAGCAGAGAGTATGATGAGAAGATTGATAACACTCTCATACCTGTCCTTTAAATATGAAGCTACGGCCAGCAGCCGGTTAGTTTTTTGGTCACTCGGCCAGTTAAACAATCAGCTGTGACAATCCCTAAAGTCAAACTTCAATAACAAATCTAATGAAATGATATCTGCCTCAGTGTGTTGTATTTCACTCCTCAGAGGATTGTATACATTGTTAATACATTTTAAATTGAGCCATATTTCAATAGCGCCGTATTAAGCTGAACAATAACTGAAGCAAGTGGCATGTAATTGGTCTCTTTCAGTCTGTAACTGAAGGAGAAAGTTGGCGAGTTAGTGTGTGTGTGTGTGTTGAGGGTGATGCATCTCAAGAGGACAGGCGGATAATCTCACTAATGAACCCAGAATCTGTTTATGCTGTGGAGAATAAAAAAGTCATTACTGACTGCATCTTATATGTCATTTAGAGCACTTAGAGGGAAACTTGTGTTGCCACAGTAATTCATCTCTCCCGCTCGACTGCTCCCCCCCCCCCACCTCCAACCTCTCGCCTTGCAGCGTTCTAAGTGCCGTCCTCCAAGCGAGAGATGGAAAGAGATGGAAAGATGAAAACAAGGAGGACTTTAGCTATACAAGTTCTAAATAAAAAGCAAATACTCCATGAGTGCAATGGTGAAACTGGAAAGAATGGTTGGCATTGGAGTATATGACAATGAGCCATTATCACGTTGGTGCAGGTGATTTAAATGCAGGCACGCTGCCAGTCGTCAGTATTTCTGTGAATACATGAAGCCAAAACAAAACAAAGGAGAGGAACTTCCAAAACTTTATGCGCATGAGTTGTAAAATAACTTCTGATAGCAAAGGACTCGAGTAACTGGATATTGAGTTTCGGCCAATACCGAGTTCTGATCCGACATTTACATCTTCCTGCCTAATACAGCTGCACAATGCAGTCAGTGTTTTTTTATTGTTTTGGCTCTAATCCGTCATATTTGATTTGAAATGAAACAAAGACTATGAGTTACTGGTGTTCAGCTACAACGGCACATAATCCCCTTCTTTCAGGACAATGCAGCAGGATAATGACCCGAAACATGCAGACAAGACAACCTAGGTTTTTTTAACTGCCAAACAGTATGATGTTCTTGATCAGTAACTGAGCAACAAGTCCGTACGGCTGCAGGCAGAGCCTCACAGGAGAAGATTACAAATATCTGCTAATGTTTGTGGATCGAAGACTTTTAGACAATCATTGACTGCAAAGGATTTGCAACCAAATATTGACTTTATGTTACCTTGACCTGTTACTTTCTCTCCCCCTAAAACCGGGAGACAATGGATTTCTGTGGATGCAAACAACTTAAAGCTGAGTCAGCATTTTAACCATATATATTATATTATTATTAGTTTTGTTTTTTTATTGGTGCAAAAAAACCTAGTAATTTACAGGTGGTACAACAATGATAAAAACAGGAGAAATACTCAAGAAAAGACTAAGAAAACAAGATGACGTACAGAGCTTGACATGATACATAACAAAACAAACATAACAAAAATGGATGAAATAATAGTCAGAATAATTCTTGTAATAACAACTTAAATAAATTAAAGATAAAAAAGTAAAAATAATTAATATTTTTGGAAAAATAATGATAATAATAATAAAATGACTAGGTGGTAATAATAAGGAAGGAATTCAAAATTAAATTAAATAAATGAGTAGTTAGATATTCAGAAGTGTCAGCTATTATATTAAGGAAGGACCTGGTAGGGCTTGAGATCTGTCTATTAAGGTATGTGAATGAATATTATTAACAGTTTGTCACTGTCTCAATACTTTCCGACTGCACAGTATCGATATTGAGAACCTACACTTAAAAAAACAGTTTAGATATGTTTGACCTCACTGTTAAGTAACCTTATACCCTTTAATGTCTTTGGTTCTAGTGGTGTTTTGTAGTGTTGTCTGTGTTATATCCATTAAGAGAGGAGTGTATCTGTTGTTTCAAGAATATTTGGATGGGATCTGGTCAGACGTTCTTCATCTCCAGCATGAAAAAATAGTTCAAATGTAGCTTTTAGACAACGGCAGCACTTTAGAGCAGTGGTCCACCGGCAAATGCAAATACACAAATGATCAGAAATAGATCTAGCTCGATATTGATGAATTGAAAAATGCCCTGATCTGCCCCAATACCAACCTTGCAGATCAGCGCTGGACATCCCTGCAGAAGCTTTGGCAATTGAACCTACCATCTACACCATGTTGTCTAATCTCGGCAGCAAGTGTCCTGACGAAAACCAGACAGAGAGCCCAAATTCATTACTCCGATCTTTACATTATCTGTCACAGAATTCATTTTAAAATTATTTTATTGGTTTTTAAATCACTGAATGTCTTTGCCCCGTCTTATCTGTCTGACATGTTTAAGACATATGTGCCTGCTAGGTCCCTTAGATCTTCTAACTCCAACTTCTTGGTTGGAAAAACAGAGAGACAATCTTTGTTAATTATGCCCCAAAGATTTGGAACAGTCTGTGTGAAGGTCTTCTTTTATAATAATGCTATAATTTTAATTTAATTATTTGTCTTATCATTAATGTTGTGATATCTGCTTTTAAGTTAAGCACTTTGTGTTGCATTTTTATGCATGAATTCTGCTACATAAATAAAGTTTTAAATTAAAATAAATAATTATTTCCTTAAAAAGTAAATGTACACGTCATCCTCTGCAGGAAAGCTGTTCCAGAAGTAGAGCGAGAGCCCGGCACGAGACCATCTGATGGCAACGGGGTCACCCAGCCCAGTGGCTCAAAGCCTGGCGGCGTTGCAGAGACGGGTAAGGCTACTGGTGTAGACTTGTAAAGAATGTGACACATGCTATCATGCATCCACTAGGATTCTGCGAGTACAGATATAGAGGTCTAACTGCCACTTGGAGATATTATCTCCATCTTTGCTTTTCAAAATGTTTTTAGTATGCCAGCAAGGTTTGGAGTTGAGCAGAGTTGAAGTGGTTTGTCCGGTGCATGGTAGCCTGACTGTGTGGTTAATGAAGGTGAAGCTCTGTGTGACAAAAATGTGTTTGTATAAAGATACCCAATATAAAAAGAATTGGCAGATCAGATTAAGTTCAGTCTAACTGTTGCTGACTCTTTCTTTTTATTTGTTTGTTTTTCTCTGTTCAGCACCGCAGCGCTCCACACACACAGGACCGAGTGTAAAAGGCACCGGAGCCTCCAAGACTCCCTGTCCAAGTTCAGCAGCCAAAACGTTACAGAGCAACAGTTCACCATCAGACGAGCAAGAAGACAAAGAAAATAACACTCCTCCGAGAGAGAGAAGTAAAGCTAAGATGGTGTTGGCGTCGTCTGGATTAGGCCCTAATGAACAGGTGCACATTCAATCAATAAATGGGTCTATTTGGCTACTTTCCATAGCAGGAAACACTAACCAATCACATACTGTTTCCTATAGATAATGGTCAAAAGGTTTGCCAAGCGAGTTGGTGCCCGTGTGGTTTCCCAGGTAACGCCGGAGGTGACCCACATCATAATGCACACAGGTAAGCATGCTCACGTGCAGGCAGTGTGAGTGTATAGCCTCTTTCACACACAGTTCCTGGTAAATTACTGAGATAACCTTTCAGACACCGCTTGTGATTTTCACTATTCGCACATGCACGACATTCAGGAACATTTCCATCTTGCGCATTTTCACACATACCATGGCAATGCCGGAATAGATGGGGCAAGGGACCGTCCAGCAGATGGAGGTAATTAGGGCTGTCCTCGACCAAAGAAATTCTTAGTCGACTAACACTCGTACGATTTTATGGACTAATCGATACGTTTATTTATTCGATAGATCTGTAAAACTGAGATTCCCGGTAGTGGTGCAGATTTCCCTGAATATCGATCCCTGCCCCCATTCACACACCCATTCCCTCATGCAGGAAATGTTCCTGAACATTTCAGGGATAAGACTGCATGTTTTAAACGGACTTATGTCAACATTTAGTTCATAAGTGTTGAGTTGATCCACTGGACTTGGTGCACAGTCGGGCAATTAAAGCTGCTATTGAAAATTTCACTTTAAATCTTTTGAACTTCCTGTTTTTTTTTAATATTTTCTTGAGCAAGAACATTTTCATTTCCAGAAGTACATTTTCTTTTTCCACGTAGTTACAGCTTGTTTTGTGCGTCTTTTTAAAGCGCTCCCTAAAAGATAAGCTCTCTGTTTCCCGCTCACCCACGCACTCTCTCCTCCATTCATCCGCTTGTTGCTAATTACCCTCTCTGATAGATTATTTTTAATTTCAGAGCTCGCTGTCTCTAAAGCACCACATTAACTGTCACTGTTTAAGAAGCCTTTTTTTTATTTTTTTTATAATGGCAGCTGTTTCCCGGGTAACCAAAAAAATGGGAACGCTGGGACTCTTGATCTTTGTTGATAAAGGTTGGAGAGGAGCGAGAGGTGTCCCATTCTAACCATTAGCATAAAATAATAATCATTTGAAATGAAGTTATGTTTGAGAAGCATCAATAACGTGCACTTAACTCTTGCCTGCAATACGAATCAATGGATAATCACTGTATCTCTTATCCTGACCCTGCTGATCAACCATGATTTGTCCCTGTGAAGCTGTTCTCTGTGTTGGGTTGAACTCTAAACTGTCGGTGCAGTTTAGAAAGAGCTGTTTCTTTATAGTTCTTTACAATACATCTACACCAGGATTTACCAAAGTAATTACAGTTTAAGTAGCATAAATGATAACATGGTAAAAAAGTAATTTCCGGGAAGAGTGGGCAGTAGTTATAGCCATATATTATGCTTTATCTTGCATCAAATTAAAGCTTTCAGCACCTCTAAGAGCATACAGGTATTCTTTTCTACACAAGGTCTGTTTGTATCTGCTACAGTATGAGAGTAAAGTATTTCCTGAAAGTAAGATGCATGCTAAACAATGATTGACCTCGAGGTTGTCAACATCACAAACAAACTCAGGTCATACTGTTTAGGATGCCTTAATCTTGCATTCTTTCTAATAGCCAGAAGTCTATCAGAAAATGACCCTACTTCTCACTTGATTTATTACCTCAGTAAACATTATAAACATGAGTTTATGGTCTCAATTGCTAGTTTCAAGTCTTCTTCAATACAGCATGATGTTCATTTAGTAAATTATGGTCCCATTTAGAGTCACATAGACCATAAAGCAGGGTATGCTTAAGGACGTGGCTACCTTGTGATTGACAGGTCGCTACCACGGCGTTGTCCGGTCTGGGAGTTGTCTGTGAAAGGGTTAAAGTTCTATGATAAAAACACAGTGTGTTTTCAGTTCATTAAAGTTAACTGTAACATTTTGGTCGCCTTAAAATGTCTTATTCAGCGTTCGGTTGTATTTAGCTCCACCCTCTTGTGTCACTTGTGGTTGCAAAAAAACTAGTTGGCGACGGCCAAAATGACGAACTTGAGGCGTCAAAACAGCAGTCCACAAACCAATGGGTGACTACGTCCACTTCTTATATACAGTCTATGGTTTTAAACGCAACACAAAATGAATCTGCCACGAATCTTTGCATGTAAACTATTAATTAGAAATCGATAGTGTTTTGAAGAATCGGTACAGTATCACGAAACACAATATCACGATACTCATGTGTATCGATATTTTCTCACAGCCCTAAAGATAGGAACCATCAAGCAAATTATACCTCATCTATAACACCTATATTAAAAGCGTCAAATCAAGATGTGTTTATGCGGCACATCTTTTCACACGTCTCTGTTTTTTCTCTCTCTTCTCTGCCAGATGAACAACTGGTATGTGAGCGCACACTGAAGTACTTCCTTGGCATCGCAGGCAGGAAGTGGGTGGTGAGCTTCCAGTGTAGGTCCTGATTCGCTTTATTGTCAAGCTCCATCACCGATGTGTTTACAACAATTACTCTAAATACAAAACAGCATGATGTGGGGGGGGGGGATAGGCTGGAATAAAAGGAGTGTTATATAATACAATAGCCACCAGAATATTGTTTGTGCTTCTGACAAAAAGCTCATGAGGTTGTTTTTTTTCCCTCTCCACAGGGATTTCAGAGTGCTTCAAACAAAAGAAACTCTTGGATGAGGTATGCTCGCCTGCGTGCTCTTCGAGTTTGTGCACCGGTGACTTCCCGTTACATCTCTGTATGTCTCGACGTTGAATTAAGGCTGCATGATGAATCTCCCCATGTGGTCCGCCCGCGATACCTCGTAGATTATTTGTCATCCTTTTGCGTTAGTAATCCCCGCATCTGGTCCTCAAGCATAATCCTTTGCCAAGCTTTGTTTAGCATCGCCATTAATTTAAAACTATTTCTCCGTCATCCAGGCCAGTTTATGAGCATTTTTATGCATCATATAGTGTATGCAGAGATGGACTGCATACACTTATAAGAGGAACTCTGTCAAACTGAAGAATGTTGTATGAGCATTTTTGACCCTTAGAATAAATCAAATGATATTAGCTGTCAGTCAGCTTAAAATCAGCCCTTTTATGAGATCAGAGTGAATAATTACTTCACTTATTTAAAAGCTAACAGCAACAGGAAAGGTTTTATACTATTGTGAGTGGAGGTTCACGTACCCATTGTACATATACTGAAGTCATTTTGCTTTGTTTTCCAACAGAGTGTCTTTGAAGTGAGAGGTGACGTGGTGAATGGACCCAACCATCTGGGCCCCATGAGAGCTCGCACCACTGAAGACAATAACGTGAGTCCCTTACAGACTGAACACGATGGCTATTATACTTTGTTTATTTCATCTAAATCGCCTCCGAATGTGAGAATGTGAAAGCTAAAGTCAGTCCCCGAGGAATCCAACAGTGGCAGCGTGTGTGACTCTTTTCTTTCACCTGCAGCTTTCATGTTTTATCTCTGATCTTCATTCATATATACTCGATACTTGCACATTAAAATAACATTTCTCAAATGTTAGGGGCATTTAAATTATTATAAATATAATACAATTAAATATAATTGTTATCTTAAGTTTGTATCTATAACATTGGATATTCATGACTTAATTAGCAAAAAACACATTTTTAAATACAAAAAAAATCATCCTTAATTATTATTTATTAACAGTTTACAACTAAAAATCTGATCAGATTTGATTAACAGTAGCCAGAAAACATCAGCATACGGCCTCACAACTGTCCGTTTGATTCAAATGCAGGGTTCAACATTGATTTTTTTTTAACTTGTCAGGTCAGTGGATCAGAAAGTCAATCTTTACTTGCCCCTATACTAATTGTTTTATTTATTAGTGATTTTCAAATAACAACAAAGACTAAAGTTAATTGTCATGTTTTATCCACCTTGCTCTCAAACTTGTGGTCAACTGGGCAATACATAGTTGTAGTATTGCCCACATCCTCTCTTAACACCACCCAACTAAACTCCTGTTTCCAGGATGATTGAAATGCTTGTCTTTACCCACCGCCGTTTTCTCGCAAATTGCCCGATCGGTACTGTGCATGTGCAGCTCTCAAGTGATGAGAAGAAAGTGAGACGGCTCAAGTTTCAAATTAGTTTATTTATACAGCACATTTTAAAACAACAAAAGTTGACCAAAGTGCTGTACAGTGGTAAAACAACAATACTATATATGAGAGGTATTCTTAGCTACTTCCATCATCAGCTCCGGAAAAAAAACAATGTGTTTAATTATTTTTTTACTGCTAGATTTACTTGCCCGACATGACATTTTACCTTCCCCGGGCAAGCGGGCAATCCTTATTGTTGAACCCTTAAAATGTTGCTGATGAAACTCTAATCTGCACTGAACCAGTCAGCAAACATTTAAATTATAATGTGGTTTTACTGCTCCTCCAAGCTACAAGAAAAATGTTTCCAACTGTTTGGAAATCAGAAAACATGACAGTCCAGCTATGCATTCATTTAATTTAAATGTATTCATAAAACCTGTTTGTCAGGGACCTTTTACAAAAACATTAATCTCAGTCCCTTCCTTGGGCAGGTAAACACAATCAGGTTTAGAAAGAGTTCATGTTCGTGTCTCAGTGAAGAAGCTGCCGTCTGCTTTCCAGCGAACTTGTAATGATGTCTGGCACGAGCTAATTCATCCTTACTAGTGAGTCAAGAAAAAAATTGTGGGATGGCGTCGCGAGGCAAGGACTAGATGGAGTGTGATGGGAGAGGTGGCCTCAGCTAAGCAGCAGCAGCATTTGTTAAAGGACCAATATGTAATGTATTTACTGTAATAAATCCTACAATGACCATGATATGGCATCAGAGATTAAAGAAACATGATGAATTGAAATGCTGGCTTCTCCGACAACAATGCTACAGCCAGTATGTTCCCCTTTGAAATTATCATCCCGGTCCGGAACGTTTTGTTTTGGATCTGTTTGATCCCGTCCACTGCACATTTCGACACCACATTGCCACATATGAAACAAATTGGTACACAAACAGCCTTCTGCAGATAACATAATGTTAGATTCTACCCGACCTGAAAGGCCTCGGCGCATCTCTCTGTGGTCCGTGTGCAGCTGGGTTATCAAGGCAGCGGGTATTTGAGACTCACAGCCGTTGAAGTCGATGCTTCCGTCTACTGCTGAACAGAGGCGGTCGTGACTAGAAGGTAACCCTCAAATTGCAAAAACGTGCGCTAACTACTGACAGTCACACACTCTTTTTATGCCCCCATTAAAAAGTAATTTAACAGTTGGTGAAGCAAACTGCCAAAAACAGAGCAGAACATACTGTATCTAGTGAAGAGGCTCTTCTCTTTTTCACAATATAAATGCATTTAAGCTGTTTTTCTCTTTCTACTTGACTTTAGAGCTGTAACGATTAATCAATGAATCGATTAGTTGTCAACTATTAAATTAATCGCCAACTATTAAAATCGGTTTGTGTAATTTTTAAGAAAAAAAAGTCTAAATTCTCTGATTCCAGCTTCTTAAATGTGAACATTTTCTGGTTTCTTTACTCCTCTATGACAGTTAACTGAATATCTTTGAGGTGTGGACAAAACAAGACATTTGAGGATGTTATCTTGGGCTTTGGGAAACACTGATTTACATTTTTTTCACCATTTTCTGACATTTTATAGACCAAACAACTAATCGATTAATCGAGAAAATAATCGACGGATTAATCGACAATGAAAATAATCCTTAGTTGCAGCCCAAATTCAAACATTTCCAATAACTCAAGAGCGTTGTAAAGTAAAAAAAACAAAAAACTGATTTAGAGAAAGAAAGGAAAAACTCAATTATTGCCATCCTTGTTGTTTGTGAAAGCACTACGTCCAACCACGAAAGAACAGTCAAATAAAATGTCCCAATTACAAACAGCACTTGAACATGTTTCCTCCTATTGCACCAGCCTCTTAGCTCTTAGGCCCTGTTGTAAAAAGCTAATGGTAATTTTCCTCTTGGTGTAAGGCCAGCAGGACCGGCTCCGTTGCCACTGAGGGGGAAAATTAGAAATGGCTGGATGTCATGTTGGCCGTATCGCTGCCTTTGAAGAACCTCCGCTAATTGAATTAGCTAGTAATTTCAGGCTTATTTAAGTGGCTTCAACGCAGCGCCGGTACTTCTGATGGAGCCAGACAGATTGTCCTGTTCGTACTCACCTTCTGTCACCTGCACCACTGTGACAAACACACTAACAGATGAAATGGAGTGCCAGGAGACTGTCACCTGAATGTTGATGTGCAGGAAATCAGTCAAAGTGTGCATATATATATGTGTGTGTGTGGTGTGTGTGTAGGGTTTGTTATCACATCACACACTCTTAATACCTCCTGAAGGACATTAAGGTGTTGTCTAAATTAAAAATCTGTAACAGAAACACTTTTTTATCTCACCAAGCACCTCTGGCTAATGATCATTATGGATGGACAGGGAGGTGTGAGAAATTAGTTATTTCTCTCTCCAGCAGCTCGGACATTTATCTTCCAAACACTTCCATCCAGCCGCACACTGTATATGAGACCGGGATGTGAGTCGCACGTTTTTCCTTGCTGTAGTTAGGTCAAGGAAACAATTTTACAATCACTATTTCAAGCAAGTTTATTGACCCTGAGCGCAATAAAACAATGTGCCCCCCGGTGTCGGACAGGTCGTTTTTCTTTGCGTGCTTAAAGCGTGATATTACCTCTGTGAAGGTGGCTTTGTTTGCTCTTTTCTCTTCGACTCATCCCTGAGTTTACAGTATTACAGCGAAAGCAAAAAATGAACACGGTTGTTTTTTTTTTTTACACAATAAGTAAGAAATACTTCTTATATATTGCGAGATATGCTCGGTGAAGTGTTTCAGCTCTACCAGTGCAACCCCTTCAGACTGAGGAAGAGTTCAGAAACACACTGTATTTGCTACAGCTGCTCATATACGGTATTATTGAACATTGTCCGCAGGTTGAATTCATTGAATAAATGTCCGCTTTTGCTTGAATGTAGAAGTGTTGCAGACATCTCACCATAGATCGTTTTATTCTAACTTTTGTATCTTCTTTTTTCTCTTTAGTTGCTCATGAAGGGCTACAAGATGTGCTTCCAGGGGCCTTTTACAGACATGACTACAGGTAAATCACATCAGCAACACGACATGTAACATGCTGAAATGCAACATGCAAAGTGGATCAGAGAATTACTGAGAAATGAAACTAATTTGTAGTAAGATTTTTTTATCGTGACAATGTTAGAAAGTGTGAGGTCAGTTAGAAAGAGTGAAACTGTTACACTGATGCTCTCTCTCTTTAGCACCACCTAGTAGAGCCTGACCATTGTTGTTTATTGTTTATTTGGATCCCCATTATTTGTTACCAGCTGCTCTTCCTGGAGACAGGATACATGCATACATACATGAATACACTTATGGTACATCCGTCCTTTCCACGCTTCCCATTCATTGTCTGTGTAGGCAGCCGTGAAATGCATTCTGGTAGCGTGGCGGCGCGATTCGAGAGACGGGGCGTCACGCTGACCACTCCTCATTTTCTACAAAGTTGAGGTCTAGGCTACTTTATGCAAATCAGGGGCGTCCGGCGCGACTCGCCGTCTCCGGAGACTCCCGAGAAACTTTTAAACTAACCCTTGTCGATCGAAAATAAAGAAAGCTTCAGCAACTGCATGGCTTATTTCTCTCATAAAATGTTTTCAGAAACACATTTCGGTGAACTATCTTTGTGATATGAGAGAAGAAAGTTTCCTAACGAGCTGCCATGTTGGTTCTGGTTTGAAAGCTGGGAGCAGCAGCAATCAGGTGCCTGGTGTCTAGTGGCAGCCCATCAAGCATCCAATGCTGGGAAGCAAGGCGATCCCTCGGGATAGAAAGCGCCCCTGTGGACACGTACCATTAGGCCCAGATCACATAGAGTCTCTCTCTCTGTGGTAAAGTAGTAAAGTCCGCCTCTTGCTTGATTTCATTGGGTGACATTGAAGAGCGCTGCGACTCCTCGCCTGGCACTGAAAAGTTGAGAATATCATTTTCTATTGCGAGGGATTGCCTCGCTTCCCAGCATTGGACGCTTGATGGGCTGCCACGAGACACAAGGCACCTGGTTGGACGAACGCTCTCCCTCGTGTAGCATAAAAACTGCTAGAAAAACGTGGCAAACAATGGTTTTGCTGGCGACCTGTTTCTAGCGACGTTTCTCAGTGTGATTGGGGCCGTACATCACCAACCTCACCCCCCACCCATCCCAATTAAAACTGTATGAATACAATTACATCACCAATATCTTTATATATATATATATCTCTATCTGAATACATCTAAAATAGCTTTGAGCTACATGTTTCACAAAACCAAAGGGAGATTTCTTTACAGGCCTCGACCAAAGAATAACCTTTTTAGTTGCTTTTTAAAATCGTCTTTACTTGTTGCTTATGTAACACGGTATGGCAGACAATCCCAATGAGAAATGGATCTATATATATATATATATATATATATATATATATATATATATATAACAGCCTTTTCTTCTAACCTGTCTTGTTCCATGGTTTTTGTCTGTTCTGAGAAAATGTTATTTTTGAATGCAGGCAAAGGTTGTTTTGAAACCGATATATATTCCTGAATAAAATTAGAGGAGTGCGTGTCAATTTGTCTTCCACTTTCAGCCAGGCAAGATCAGCATGCATTTGGTCCATGCAGATCTCATTAACATCTTTACATGCTTAGCAGACAGGTTTCACGCAGTGAGTTGAGTCAGTGAAGTTTTTTCGGTTTTTATTTTTGTCTTCACATATCTGCCGGCATTTCATCCAGGTGTTTCTGAAGTTTTCACTGTAGGACTTAAAAAATGTCTTTATATTATATAACGTATGTAACAAGAGACTAGCTCAGATTGCTCAATATGCTCAGATATATTGTGCAATATGTCATCCACTATATAGTCATCTCTAATTACTTTGATTTTCTGTCTTCGTGTAGCTCAATCTTGTTCGGTTTCTTGTTATTCTGAAACACAGCACTCGAACGCCACATGAATTGCAGCACTTAGATAATGCTTGATTGCTGACCACAAAAACAAGGATCTGTACACTTCCATTTGCATATGCTTTCAAAGAAAATATTGCAAAAAGGTTGGTTTATTTTTCATGGGATTGTTGCCTTTTCCCAGCTGCCGTCATGCTGTTTGCACCGTTCTGTTTTCTCAATGAAGAATTACTTTGCTCAGCGGCACTTATTCAGTTTTATTGATGTCTGTGTCCTGCAGGACTCTGATAGACAAACACTCGCCTTTGCTTTTAAAGAGAAGGGGAGAAAAAATAACAATAACAAAAAGTGGAGAGTTAAAGTAGCTCACAGAGGTTTTGACTGACGCAGCTTGAAAACGTGCTGTTTTTTTAACCCCGGCTTGTCATTTTTGGCACCGGAGAACAATGACGAGTGTTTCCAGAGTGTGGGTGGATTGAATACGGACTTTGGAGTAGTGTGAGACGTTTCTGGTGTGCTGCCGTCATATTGCACAGCGGTTGCTATGGTGTCAGTTAGCTGCCTGGGATTTCTTTATTGAAAGAAATTGAAAATGAGCCTTCAGTTGTGGCCAAAAGTGCTTCTGCTGCTCTCACCTTCTAGAATTGGCGTAAACAACCTGGTCAACCTTGTTTGGTCCTGATGATTTAAACTGTGAATGACCTCCCAAGTTCAAACTACAGAGGAGCTTCGTTGCCCTTCATACGAAGTACTTTTTTGCTTTACCCTTCCAGCATGAATGAATGGACAGATAGATCATGGGTGAAGGTCTCGGGGGGCACATTGCTTAAAAACCCCACATGGCAGCATTCTTTGGTTTCCTTCTTCCTGGGGCTCTTAAAGTGCTTCTGCTGCATCCTCCCACTGCCTGCCGGATCGATGAAGCTTTGCTAATGGGTCGACATCTGCTAGCTAGCATGAGGAGTTTAAAGACTTTTCTTTTACATGGCACAAACATGATGATGGAGTCTGTTTCCTTCAGCCCAACGGGATTTCATCCATTATTTAATTGCTTGTGTTTGTGTATGTTAAATGATGAGATTACCTACAGCGCAAGTTGATTGTGGTTTTCCTGACACAAGTGTTCTCATGTTATAGGTAACAAACAAGGGAAGCTGTTAGGGCTGTACTGCATGTTTGTTTTTTTACATCTTAAGCTTCTATTGAGGTTTGTCTGTCATATTCTATGACATCATCACCCTGAAAAAATCCTCAAACAAAATCTTCAATTTGAATAAAGTGATTAATTGGATTAAATGAGTTAGTCCTTTTTTTTATTATTAAATCAACTTTCTTTAATGAATACAACTTGTCAGTGAGTGCCTCCCTTTGTGTGCGGCACAAATTGACATTTAAATTGCACATAATAACATTATCTGTCAAAACAAGCTTCAAAACGAAGGATGAGTTTTAGTAATTTAATTACTCGAGTCGTTTCAGCCGTAATAAGTTCTGACTTTAGGACTTAACAATGCTCTAGAGTTATTGGAAATGTTTATGATTAGGACGATTATTTTCATTGTTGATCAAACTGTTGATTATTTTCTCGATTAATCGATTAGTTCGGTCTATAAAATGTCAGAAAATGGTTGAAAAATATCGATCAATGTTTCCCAAAGTACAAGATGACGTCCACAAATGTCTTGCTTTGTCCACAACTCAAAAATATTCAGTTCACTGTCATAAAGGAGTAAAAAAAATAAAAATATTCACATTTAAAAAGCTGGAATCAGATATTTTAAATTTTTTTTCTTAAAAAATTACTCAATCAAAATAGTTGACAATTAATTTAATAGTAGACAACTAATCAATTAACTGATTAATCGTTGTAGCTCTAGTTTGGATCACACGAGTCAGAAAGAATGCTACGCAGCCACCACCGGAATCTAATTCTACAAATAGTAGAATTGCAACTGTGCAGAAATGCCGTGTTTAAACAGAATGAATGCACAAAACAAACAAAAAAAAAAGCTGTGCAACATTCAAATGTTGATTTAGAACTTAAATGTCAACGTCATGACTGTTGAGTACAGCCCGAGAAGCTGTTGATCTTGATTTTTTTGAAGTTGTGTTTGGTGTCTGATGTATGTTGAAATATAAACGATATACCGATATATATATATACCGATTTTTTTTTTCTAAACCAAGTTAATGTGTGTTTACTGATTGAGTGGGATATTGATTTGAGTGGAGACTTAAGTATTGACCTGTTTTCCATCCCTCCGATCAAAGAAAGTCTCCGCTCGCTCGGTATCCCCTCGGGGGTTAAAGGGGTGAAAGTAGAGAGAATTGCATTTCGGCGTGACCATGGATACTTTTATCAAACTGGGTTTTTACCAAAACAGTCAACATTTACAACCGACTTTGTGTGTGTGTGTGTTTATTGTAGATGATATGGAGTGGATGGTGGAGCTCTGTGGAGCAGCTGTAGTCAAAGATCCACTTCTCCTCGACAGTAAACAGGTAAGAGTGTCGGTTATTGTGCCTTCATGTTGGTCATTTTCAAAAAGCTGCAGCCTCCATAATGTTTATTATTTGCCTCCTGAGATAAATTTTATTTAAACTGTTTCATTCAAGTGTCACATTACTAATAATAAAGATTGACTAATGCTGAAATCCCCACATCCAATAACCGCTAGAGCCTAAACAACAATCCTTAAGCCAGCAAGTTCCAGCCAAGAAGACTGTAGGTTGCTAATAGATAATCTGACAGGCAGGTGTGAAAATATTTGTTTTCAATTAGTCTTGCGATGAATATATATGTTCTACTTATTGCTAATTTGTACTTCTAAATTAGGGATAATTTCTCTTTGTTTTGTTACGCAGAAGTCTCATCAGCTCGTCGTCGTACAGCCTGGATCAGAGTCGCCGTCGTCCGCATACAGCAGTGAGTCTAAAGATTTCATTTTCACCTGCTACTTTTATAACACGCTTTCAATCTTATGTAGTTATTCTCACTCAATCTCTCTTTGATTCTCACACACAAACACACAAACACCTACATAGTTCATAAAGATAGAGATTAGACTGACAGCAGCAGCTGGAGCCCATTACACAATTCCTTCATGGGCTTCACCTCAGGGTTCGAAGCTGGAGACAAGCATAGACCTACAGTATAGAGAGTCAGACGGGAATTGTGTGCCAGTATGCAAGTTCATAGAGAAAGTTAGTCAATATTGTGAATACATGTTGTCACTGCAAAGATAATTTTCTTTACAACATAAGTGATAACACATGGTGAGGTTTCCTTTCATCGGAGAATAATGGACAAAAACAATTTCAATGAGAGTTCCTGCCACCAAGTCTGTTGTTTCCTGTATTTGGACACTTTGAACGGCATCAACAAAGAAACCAAGGAGAGGCTATTTTAATGAATTTAAGGCAACTAAAACGATTTATTGGAGACTTCCTGCTCGACACAGCTAGAGTGTTCAAGCATCCTATTAAGAGACGGAAGGGTAAGCTAATGACTTAGTTTGTTCCCTTAAAACGTTTGTAGTGTTTTCTGACACTAAAGATTTTGACAAGATTATCACAATTTAGTCCTCTTATATGGAAAGGGTTAATGCGAATACATAATAGGTAAACTAAACATCAATTTACAGTATTGGTGACTGGTTAAAATATTGTTAAAGGTCAGATTTCTTATCTGAATACGCTGTAGTAAAGAAACGGTCCCCACAGGCATAGGCATTCTGGCCGGTGTGCATGTCTGTGCACCGGTCCGTCCATTAGTACGTGGGATTTGAATGCGTTTGTGGCCGTGTGAGGACCAGTTGGAGAGTGACAGAACGGTGAAATGGCAGACGCTGCCAGCCAAGAGGAGACAGGTTCCCAACAAGAGCGAGGGGAGTGACTCGCCAGGAAAGGGAGTGTGAAGGAAGTCAGGCAGCAGAGAAATGGCCGAGAGAAAAAAATGTCAGATCGGAGCCGGGGGGAAATGTCAAAACAAGTTGGCTACAGAAGAAAGAGGCTGCCACAGCATGAGGAGGGCTGACAGTTTGAAACAGAGAGGGAGCAAGTGGCTCCGAGTCCCCCTCCCTCCCTCCCTCCTCCTGGCATCCTAATTTGCTCTGCTGCATTTTTAATGCAGCTTTTCCTCTTCCACGTCCTCTGGCTCTCATAGCCCAGGTAATCGAGTAGCCCATCACTCTACCCCTCTATCCTCCTTTATCCTCTTCTTCTTCCACCATTGATTGAAATCACACACATCCCATCTCTTGCTCTCAATCATCCGCTGATGTAATGGAAATGTGTGAATATAGACGCACACACACTCCAGATTATTTTTTACAAGACACATGCTGGACATGTTGATTCAGGTTATTGCCTTAAAGGAATATGATGCTTTTTTTTTACAAATTTGCATGATCTGTGATGATGAGCAAAGATTTGCTTTTTGGGTTAAATGAACAGTGAAGGTTTAAGCACCTGAATTTTTGGGAATACTGATATGCTGTCTGGTTCAGAACTCGTACTGTAGTTCTTAACAGAAGTGTGGACTCGAGTCACAAATTTGATGACTTTGGACTAGAATTTAAAAAACGACTTGCAACTAGACTTAGACTTTAACACTAATAACTCTCCGCCTTATGACTTGAAAATACTTGATACTTTCCCCCAAGCCCAAAGATTAAAAAATATGTTATTTAAAAGTGTCTCGAATCATTTAATTTCCATCAAACGTTAATATTATTCATTCCCAGCAAGTCGACACTTAATACTTTTATTATGATTAAGTTCAGTTGTACATCTTTTAACACTTGTTTCAACTAACTTGTTTTAAAATATTATTGCATTGCAAAGCATTCATGATTTTTATATTATTACTCTGTTGTTAAAATGGCATTACATTTGGTGAAGAGCACATTATGACTTGTTTAGGACTTGAGACTTGATTGCAAAGACTTGAGACTTAAATTGTGACTTGCTAGACAATGTCTTGGTCCCACCTCTGGCTCTTTATGTTATATATTGTTATATATCACAGCTAAAGCATTAAATATATGTATATAGATGTAAGAGTTTCAGGTTAAGATGTCAAAGTTAAGGGTTATCAATTTATAGACAAACAGCATAAAAACCGAGAGCTGAAGTAAAAAGAAATTATAGGCTTAGAGTAAAAGAAATAATAACGATGTACATAATAATAATATAAAAAGCATGGATTTGCAAAATAAAATACAGACAAATGCAAATAAAAAATAAAATAAAATAAACAAATAATGCAACATTAATGAACTAATAAATAATCATATAAAAAGTAGAGAGGATTAGGATTAGTAAAACACCATGGATTAAATGTAATTTTTTTTTTTTTTTTTTTAAAAGTTGTTAATAAAAGTGAGCTCTTGATAATATGCAGATTAGTATTTAATATCTCTGTGTACTTCTTCCAAATATTAAGGATGTACATTACAGACATATGATTTTGTCACTTCTCAACAGGTCTCTCTAGACGAGCTACAGTCGTGACACGCGGTTGGCTGTTGGATACCGTGGCAACCTACACCCTCCAAAACTACAACAAGTACACAACATGAGCTGAGGAACTACACTACACCCACAGCACTGACGCATTTTACAACTTCTGTTTTTTAAAATTCAAAACTCATCCATCTGTTTTATTGACAACGCCCTGTATTGTGTTTGCATAACATGATGTATATAAAGTTTAATCAACAGAAGATGCTTGAATTGAGTCTTTTCTTCTTTTTATCGTCTTCATTTTATAGCACAGGAATTGGTGCACACATACATCTATCTCTGCCACTCACAATCACTATAAAAAAAAACACATAATGTGCCCATAGTTGCAAATCTGGAAATAACAGACAAGCTTTACTGTCAATTGACTAATATTCTTAGAAGAAAAGTGTCGTTTTAGGTGACTAACTTCAGATATAAAGTATCACCTTGTACAGTCAAACACGGATGGAATTGTATAATTTAATGAAATGGCCTTGGGGCTGCGGATATATGTCAGATAAGCTGCCTTTAAGACCAAGCTAAAGAAAAGCTAAACTCATAGTACAGTATACCTTCTCACCATGCCCTGTGTCATCCTTTGTGGTTTCAGAAAGAGCCACTTACAGTATTTAGTACTTTTATGTCTCATGTCAAATCCAATGTATGTTAATAAGCCCTTGACATCCCTGTTCTTCAATGTTCGCATCGCGGTTTCAAGGTTCTGCGACTGTTGTTTGCAAATCCCGGGTGTATGCCAGCTTTCTGTAGGTTTTCCTGAACATGGCTTGAATGCAGCAACATGTTCTGCACAGAGTTTTCTTGAATTATTGAACAGCCATTGTGTGGGAATAAAATGAGAAAGAAGAGATTTGCAGGAACGGGCTGTAATGAGTGCATAAAAATGACCCGTCTACGTGCTTTCATGTAACCTTGAGAGGATAAAATGTGCATGTCAGGTTACGCTACATTAAAACGTTGCTGTAGACGGTCATGCAGCTGTAACACAGTGGTTTGTAGGTGAAAGGTGTGTGACAAAAGGTGTGCAATCTAAATGATTTTCTCTTCGGTAAAATAGATTGAAATCTTTCTTTCTGAATAAAATGTGATGGTGCTGAAATAAGGACTGCAAATCCCCAAAGCAATTTGAGAAAAGAATCTCCCAAAAGCCCAATATGATGTTTTCAATGTGCTTGTTTTATGCTACCAACAACAAACAACTGCCTAAAATCCGAAGATACAGAGATAAAGATAAGTTTTCTGTCACATATAATAAAGAAAAGCAGCAACTTCCCACAATTGAAAAGCTGAAACCAGGTATTAATTGTAATTTTTTGTGCGAAAAGTGACTTAAAACAGGTGGTTGATTATCAAAATAGTTGTTGATTTTTCTGTCAATTTGACTAATTAAGTATTCAACTAATTGTTTCATTTCTAGTTGACCTTTTAGGCAGCAATCAGCACCAATTATACAGTGCGGTGTTTGTGTTTGTCTAATGTCTAAATTACATTAGTCTGTAGAAAAGTACTACCACAAGCTACACTACATTTTACTCCAGAGATCAGCAGATCTCTTCCACACCCACTCCATCTGCTAGAAATGTACAGTCAGAAGAGAAACCTCCGAAATCTGGAGGGGCACTAAAAGACAGATTTATCAGTTTTGCATATTAAAGCACAATTTGACATCTTTAGTGAAAATATTTTTTGTGAGAAAGTTGACTCTCCTTTTGGCTTACTAACAACATTAAGCTTTAGTTTAACAGATAAATGTTGTTAGCATCCTAGAAGCACTCGAATTACCAAATAAAATTTCAACGCTGCGGTAAATGAAACTTCTTGACCTGACCTCATTTTACAACGCCACTTTCCTACCTGTTAATTTGCTCCTCTGGTGCTTTTTATGGGCAGCAGCAACTATTTCTGGTTTGTTTTTGTTAGTTTTTCTTGTTATAGTCATTCACTACATTCATGCAAATACAACATGGAACCCAAAACTTTACTGTACAAGAACTATATGTCTCTTTTCAAAACGTTAAAAGCAACATATGTGGACTATTTGAGGTGAGATATGGGGGGATGCCATCCTCCTTGTTAGCAAAATTACCAAAATACATGCCCATTGTTAACCTGCCATCCTGCCTCTCCATCCCCTATAGTAGCAGAGACAGAGACAGAGAGTGCAGAGGCAGAGAGGTTGTTTAGTTGAATCTGTTAAGTCTGCCTGACTCATTGATCCTTTATCTGACTGAGGTTTGTTAGTTACAATCTATGGCCCCGACCACGGCTCTGAAATATCAGTAGCCTAACTGTGCTGCGTATTGATAAATCCATGGCGCTGTCCGTGGTGCTGAAGAAGTAGCAGACGGATTTGTAATTGCGACTTCTTCTCTGAATTCCGCCCTTCTGTTAGTTTGGATCTATAATATTCTGTAAACTATGTAGGGGGGGTGTATTACAAAGTCGTTCATGGGGTGGTTCACTAGTCGCGGGTTTGTTAATTAAAATTAGCAAAAAATGTATTTCACTCTGACGAAATACTGATATAGTTCCCATTGCAAACTGAGTTGGTGTAAGTTTCACTGCCTCCTCATCCAACCCTCACTGCTTTCACTCTTCCCTCACCAGCTCCTATCCACCTCCACCTTCTATATTTTATTGGACGATCAGTTTCCAGGGGCGATGTTCAGTGTAACTTAAATTGGGGGGGATTTGAGCTGTGTTGCTATAGATTTGTAGTAACGTCAGCAAAGTCCAGCTTCATACTGTGTGAGTAGAGTTCATTATACATCGAAAGCATCAGGGTTTTAGGCATTATTACCTGGCAGTGTATACCAAAATAGCACTCTGACCAACAACTCAGGTCATAATGTAATGTGAAGATATTTACCTTAGTGTAATTACAGACCTCATATAAGTGGTTTGAGACAGTGAGCTGTTTATCCCCATTTCATATTAAACACAGATCTGAAAGTGGTGTTGATCTTCTCATTAAACTCTGGGTAAGAGAGTAATAAGTGTATCTCCCACAATCTCAAACTGTTCCTATAAGATAAGATTCTGCAAATGTCACAGTGTTTCATTCGTAACTTCAGATCTTCTCTCTCACATTCATGAAAAAAAACACCACTTACAATATATAAACCACGTTTCTTCACCTCAATAATGTATGTTTCTACTTATAGCACTCACTCGAGATCCCTCGGGATGTGTTTTTGGTCCGCACAGTGGTGATTGCAATCTATGCAATAACCAGAGCTAATGTTGTGGGGAAATCGTATCTGTAAAAACCATAACCCATTGAAACAATGTGGAAATGAGCGAGTGTTTGAAGGGCAGAGAAATTGCAAAGAAAACATATTGCTCCTGCAGCTATACGCTCAACTTTTCTAGGAGAATGAGCTTGGAACAATTATGACTCAAGGACATGAGTCAACTTGAATGACTGCACCCTATATTAACCCCATATAGATGTTGGCTTGAAGGCTGGAGTGGTGATTAGAAGCGGTGTTTTTAGTGTTAGAGGTAGTCATTTCAAATACATCTGCTGAAGAAAGGGTACTTTATAGTACACGTGCCTCCAGACACATTAACACATAGTATTTTCAAGACTCTGTTCTTTAACCGCATGTATTCATTTGCCACAACATGTTACAAGAGAACATGACATTTTTTTCTACAAATGAATATCAACTTTTTTTGCAATTTGCGTCAGAGGCATTTGGTTGCAGGATAAACACAAATGCTGCATTCAGTGTCATTCATTGCCATGACAACAGCAGATATCAAAAACCAGGTGGCTGAAAATAGAGAAAGAGCCCACACGAAACAGTAATGTCAGCACGTTTGCTCCGAGGCCTTTTAAATGCCAGATGTGCGGTGCCAGACGCCAGAGTGCCAGGGCGCTGCTTTCCTCCAGTCAGCTGATTTTTTTTTTTTCAGTGCTGAGCTGCAGCGGAGCGCACATTCAGCTCAGTTACTCTGTATGGGAGCTGGGGGGTTACAGCGTGATACGGAGTCCAGGCTCACAATGCAACACTGTTGTTCTTTCTTTTACCGTACAATTAACAGAAGGGTTTCAGCCTCTGGGTGTTTTGTTAGTTTAATAAAGACAGAAGTGTTGGTGATCCTCGGAGAGTCCAGTCCTGATGCTCAACTGTCAGATGACAAAAAGATTTTTCAATGCAGTGTCAGCAATAACGTGAACCCTTGTCTAACAGTAAACGTAACTGAGATTGACAATCAGACGTCTGTTCACGGAACAATATATCTACAGGGTTCAATGTTATTGTTTGTTTTTACTTGCCTGAAGTAAATTTGAACTTGTCCTTATAGAAATTGTTTTATTTATTAACGATAGGGCTGTCAAGAATACCTTTTATTTTTTTGGCTTCGAAGCTTCGGTGAGAAAAATTTGAAGGTATTCAAAGCTTCTCAGTGCCCTGGACAGTGCCGCTGCCACACTACTGTACACACACGCACATCTATACACAACAAACAGTGATATCCATCTGATAATAACTAATAACAATTAACGTTAAATATGAGTAATGTTGTGGGATTATTATTTCATGGGATTTCTACGTTATTATTACATGCAAAACCCCGAAACATTGGAATACTGATTTGGAGGTTGATTACCATGGCAACGGTCGAAGCTTCGAAGCATTTGGATCAGCCCTAATTAGCGGTTATCAAATAATAACAAAGACCAAAGTTAATCGTCATGTTTAATCTTTATTTAAGTAAATCAATCTGGAGTTTCGCCCGCATCCTCTAACACTCCCTACTAAAATCCTGTTTCCAGAATAATTGAAATGATCGCTTGCTGTTCTGCTCATAGATTTTGTCTTCACCCGATCAGTCCCGCGTATGTGTAACTCTCAACAAAGATTAGAAGGATGCAAGATGGCTCACTCCTTAGCTACCTCCACCACCAGCTCAGGAAAAAACAATGTGTTTATTATTTTTTACCCGATTGGGGCATGTGAGATTTACTAGCCCGACGTGGCATTTTACTTGCCCCGGGCAAGCGGGCAATCCTTATTGTTGAGCCCTGATCTTTTAGTTTTATTCCAGGCCTGAACTCCATATACCGTAAGAACAGAGTCCACGCTAACAGGGGTAGATCATGCAAACTTCACATGGAAGGGCCCCAAGCCAGGTTTGAATCTGCTAACCTTGTACTGTGAAGCGGCATTGCTAACCACTGCACCTGAATGTGATTAGTTTTGCAGCTATTAGGTCATAAACCAAAGTATTGCCAACAATCCAATAGTTATAGAGACATTAACCTGCTGGTTGCACAAGATGACAAGCCAGACAATCACCATAGTCATTGGGATACATCCTATGGGAGCCGTGAATGTTTGTACCAAAATGCATTGAAATCCTTCCCATAGTTACCGAGACATTTCACTTCACAATTCAAGAATTAAAACTGTCAACCTCATGGTGGAGCTAGAGAAAAGCTCAAAGGATCATCGAAATCAGGCAGCGTCTTCCTCTGCAGGAAAATGTATGCCTGTGCTTTAATGATTTCATGGAAATCCATCCAAAAGTTGTATAAATAAAAACTATAATCACTTGATAATGTCAGAGGATTTAGTATCCGGGTCTGGGAAGTCCAAAAAATGTGTCAGTAATCATTAAGGTTATTCACAGAACAGGAAACAGCCAATTTAAATAGAATCTATTGGTCACAAGGTGTAGTTTCTCTGTGTAAAGACTTCTGTGTTAGAGCCTCTTTATCAGTAACTGAGTTATGGCTGCATGTGCGTGTAGGTCTCTGCGTAAAAAAGTAGGTTACTTGTTAGGTGTCTGCAGTTGTTGAGTCTTAATGCCGTGGCATGGACCGGGGGTATCTCACGGTGGAGGATATTTCTGTTCAAACATTTCACCGGGGAAATCAGCACAAAACAATCTGCTTGGCCATCTGGAATGTTTCCGCGTGCTTGTTTGTTTGTGAAGCTGCACATCTGTGTACGTGTATGCAAACATGTACAAGCAGGTTGGCATTTGCTTCAAACACCTGAGGGCAGTAATTTACCCCCAAGGTAAATTCGGAATGAGCAGAGTGATCGTTCCTGTTTTTTTTTTACAGTGACACAAGAACGAGTGTTTTCTTGTTTTCTTACAAGAGCCGAAACAACAGTGTGAAGAGCAAAACCACTGGACGGACACAGGTGTCGTGTTGACGTGTTTCCCTTCCTAGCGGAACCATTCTGGGGAATTTCGATGGGGATTTGTCATTAATGTCTCTAGTCTATTAATAATGGAGATAATTGCTAGTTGCAGCTCTGCATTCCAACTCTTACCAAGTACAGTATGTTTCCTTGTTTGTGATGCGTCACGACTCTACAATTTATTTATATGTTAGGGTTATTCCAGGTCATTATTAGTATGGTGGTAATGCCAAAACTGAACCCATGATAGTCTTTATTAAATCCAGAATTGTGTGTATTTCTTCCAAGAAAATGGTGTTACACCTGGAAAAACTAAAAGTTAAGAAGCTGTGTTTGGACAAGAGTTGGTCAGACGATTGACCTCCATATTGGTTAATGATTATAATCCAGCCGTTTTAGATATTTTTAGATGTTCATGTGCACTTGACGTACACATCTGCGTCAGCTCTCTGTTGTCGAGCTGCTGTGACTAATGAGTGCGTTTGTCTATGATGACCGTGACTGATCTCACACGTTGCTCATTAGTCGCTGGCTTGGTATTTTGGTCGCACCCTTTGGCTGCAAACCAAACACTGTCTACAAGTGTCTCTTCATCAAAGTCCTTAAGGCCAGGTCATGAACAGGGAAACTATCTTAGACAACCAACCGGTTTGGTTTCCTTCCAAGCAAGTCCATACTGCCTCCAAAAACGTTCTCCCTTATAGAAAGAAAGACAGAATTTACATAGTTGGAACAAACTTTGTTTTGTTTTTGTCAGACCCTCCGGTATAAGATTTGTTTACTCCTGGTTGAATTTGCAAATTTGCATTTGAGCTCCACCATAATAAAACTCCAATTTCAGAAACATCACCCTTTTTTATTTTGTGTATGTGTGTGCCATATGCATTCCTGTATGTGCAGCTGCATTTAGTTTTGTGTATGTGCTTTCTCTCGTCTTGACTCCACAAATTTGCTGCCTTCATTGTTGCACAGAGAGAACAGAAGGAGAAGCCTTAGCCCCTCATGGACCCAGGGCACATATATTTTTAATCTGCTCAATTTTACATACTGTTTAAATGGGTCCTGCATTTTTAATGACTCGCTCTCTCTCACTGACACGGCAACCATTACCCTGGCATTGCTATTGTGTTGCTTGTATTGGCTGGTTGATGCTTGTTGCCAGCCTTTTTTCCACCTAATTCCCGTTCCTTGTAATGTAAAAAGTGGGGATTTGAGTAAAACGGAGCTGATAGTAGAGCAGTGATGTCAGCCATCTTCCACCCTCAGAGCATTAGGGTGTAGTTTTATGGCTACTGACACTGTGCAAGCAGGAAAGACATTAAAGATGCAGAAGGGTTGAGCCTCGGTGGTCACTGATCAGTGGTGCTTTATAGTGGAATTAAAATGAAAAATAGACCCCCTGCAACGTGTGTGTGTATCAAGATAATGGTGCCTATAATAACAATGCGGAAATACATCGAGATGGATTCCTGTCTGCCTCAAAAGTACAAAAACAAACTTCCTTCCTTTGCAGAAAAATAAATTTCACATTACCATAATTACATTTTAACTTCTCACATGACCGCATGTGACTTCACATTATTTACACGTGGCTGGCTCATCTCACAGAGGACTAATAATGCAGCTCGTAGGCTGGATTTGGAACCTGAAAGTTGTTGTTAGAGTTGCTTCTCTGTAGCGCATTCACTTCCACATTCCAGGTAAATGCTTTGTGATTATGTAGTTAGATTGAAAAGCAGCAGGACTCTGAATCCTGAGCAACAAGACTGAGAACCACTTGTCTAGTTGTTGGCGGCGGCATCCTCCTATCTGATGATTCAATCCCCGCTGAAGTAACTGTTGAAGCATCCCTGAGAAAGTTATTTAAGTCCTAGAGAAGAAGGGAATTTGCTCCTTTGGGAATAAGGCATAAATTAATTAGGCGCATTCGAGTGCCTTCATTTTAAAGATGATTCTGCAAATTTCATGCATGAGTTACGAGGTCATAAGGCATGCATACAGACTGTTACAGAACTGTTGTATTAGCCTGGGACACCATTTTGTCGAGTGTTCTGTTACATCACTTTGAAACAGACTCTTCAATACTCATTACTTATCTGAGTTCTCCCTCTCTGATATATATCAACCACTTGATTGCACTTGATGTATTCTATTTCTAAAAAGCCATGTCTCTAATGGGGCACGCTCTTGCTCTTTGATTTATCAACACAACTTCCATTAGTAATGCTACGTGTGATGAGATTCAGACTTTTTATTCTTCGCCCTCTTAGCACTCAGATTGAGACACACATCTCTACTTGCTTATCTTATATTTTCACATGTCTGCATGCTGTCTCAAACTAAATCTCACCTGACAGGCAGAGATTTTAGCCAGAATGAAGTATACTGACTTTAATGATCCGCTGACTTGTCCTCTAGCAGCGCCGTGATGTTGAAATGTATTTATTTTTTCGCGAAATATCTCAAGAAAGTACAGCTGAGACTGATGGGAATGTCATTCATTTTGCTGGTATTTGGTGAAAAAACTAAGTTTTGGACAAATTCAAAGTTTGACCTCATGATGGGGTTAGATGAAAAGTTAAGGAATCACCAAAGTTATTAGTAGTTACAATTCATTCTTGGGGCAACACAAATCTCTCTACCAAATTTCATGGCAATCCATTCAACAGTCGAAATGTTTCACTAAAAATAAAAAATGTCATGGTGGTGGTGGTAGAGGAAAAGTCAGGGGATCACCAAAGTCAGTAGGATTCATCCTCTGGGTACCATGAGTATATGTCAGGGCTCTAACTTGACTTTTCTCAATGTAATTGACACTTTCTCACTCCCCGAGTTCATCCCCGTCTCTTTCACAGTACGTTTTACCGTTATGTCCTCTGGTGACACCAGAAAGCGTCAAATTTGGGATGCCATTCTAACTGCCTGACACCCGTGACAGCTACACTGCTTTCAGATGTCACTGTCGCGGTTCATCTCCTCGCTATGTGTGCACGTGTCAGTGTAACAGAGTGCTTGCACATTCTTGAATTGTATACTGTCTCGCAATTCTACATTGACAACTTCATCAGAGATTGTTTAATTGCTTATTTGTTTTTAGGCTAGGTCTACCTTCCGTCCCAAAAAGGTTTTATCGTCCCTGATCATTTTTTGTATGTACAAAATGTCATGCCAATCCATCCAATAGTTGTTGAGATATTTCTTTCTGAACCAAAGTGGTGGACCGACTGATACTATCATCCCTAGAGCCACGTTGCTAGCATGGCTAAAACCCAACTGACCCAACATCTCAAGGTCATGGTCCAGCTGATGCACAGGGCTCTACCATTATTAAATAATTTAATATACCTACATTTCCCTCAGTTTTTTGTATCGTCTCACTTCAGACAGTACAGTGATGTCACCGAACCATCCTCCTTTGTTGGCTAAAAACTTTTCAAGAACTGCATCACATCAGCTTCTTGAGAGATGCAACTTGTTCTCCCTTTCATCTTCCTCTATTTGCATTTGTATTGAATCCTATCCGCTTCTCCACTTAGCTATTCTTTCTTTCATTCCTTTGCACTTGTCTCACGCATGGTCAGTCTCTACTTACAGCAAAGTTTACAAGGACTTATACCAGGGACTGTATTCTTTTCTACTCATTGTAAGTGCATCTGGCTTGTTATCTAAATCTGAAAAACACTAGAGCCTGTTCCATTTTATTCAAACTGACCACTGTAACTTTGAACACACTTGGCTGTACTCTGAGGTATAGTACTTATACGGCAACACATAACCTGCACGCATAAAGATAAAATGTAAAGCTGGAGGTCTTTGACGATGGGATAAAATGGAAAATACATGAGAGCGTTGTCCATGTGGGAGTCTAATGGTCTTTCTCTCTCTGTGGTTTTATAGCTTATGCCTTCTGGGCCATTTGGAGTTCATTTTTCCACGTGCCTACTTATTTCGGCTGCTTTTCTCTCACAGATCCCCTCAACTAAATGGGAAGCATCTGACAATAGCTGAAAAATTGTTGCCATTAATACACTAGAAAGCTTTATCTACAGTACGTTCTGCAGTCGCTCCACAGTATTACTCCGCTGCAGAGAGGAATGCCACTGAGGCAGGTGAGGCTGCAAGGACAAGAGGGATGAGTGTTTGCCAAATATGTTTGCACACTTCAGCTGAAGGCTAAAGAGAGGCCACAAAGTGACATCTTTCACATTCTCTGTAGCATCAACAAACATTTCTTCTACCAAAGCAAAGGCTGACCCAGTGCCTCAGGCTGAGGTTGCTCCAGCCTGCAACTTTCTCCCCTAACTTGATTTTACTGGTTCTTCACAAGGCTGCAGCTGGTATGCAGAACTGGAAGTGTAGATTATCAGAGTTGTAAATTGGAAATTCAAGACTGATTAGGCCCTATTATGTCCTATGTATGCCATATGTATGTGGATAATAAGTCAGTATTTAATGCACTATATTTTAAATTACACCACACTACTGAGTAGGACTGCCCCCTCTTAGTCGATAAGTCGACTAGTTGGTCATTTTGGTGTTCGTCGACTAAGATTTCTGTAGTCGATTAGTCATTTTTTATGCTTTTTTCATGTTGAATGACTTATTTCCAAGGAACTTATGAGCACATCTCTGGTAAACACAAGATTTAAAGTGGTGCTTTTGTGTGATTCTATGTGGAGAAACTCAGTTTTACAGATCTGTCAAATCAACTACTTGTTAGCCGACTAAGAATTTCTTATGTCGAGGACAGCCCTACTGTACTACTGAGAATCATTATCCATGAGTGTGACCAGCTATTATTAACTGACACTAGCATTTGTGTTTAAAGTTCTCTGTAGACGTTGTCAAATACTGTATATATGCAAGATTGTTGCTGCTCCATCTGTGTGGACGTCCTCTACCCCCTTACTAGGGGTCTGCCCTGGTCTCGCCTCGGGCATGTGGTGCGACCTCGCGCTCCCTGCATGGCGACATGGCAGCGATGCTGTGAAATGTCACTTTGCCGTTGCTCACAGAGGCAGTGAGTTGCTGCAGGGCCTTATCCATGGTGGTGGGAAACAAATGGAACAAGAGTCATTGTTAAAGGTCAGACTACGAGGCTCGTGAATGCTGTCCAGTACAGCTGTATTCATTTTAAGTATGAGGGGAATATATTCATATTACATACAGTATGATGTTGCTGAATAGTTTTAAAGTATTTCTGTAAGTGTAAAAATAATGGCAGTATGAAAATGATCATTTTGATTCCAATACTGCCAAATGTCGGCTGGTTTTGTCAACATGAAAGACACACATGCAAACTAAGCCCTTTTGGAAAAGCGTGGTTATAAAGCATTATCTCTCTAGGCCAATTTAATACCAAATTGTGTGAATTTTGTAAGTCCCAACACAACATGTACAAAATATTACAGCTGGCTCCCTTCCAAAAGCAACCACTCTGATGATCCTGCGAATAGGTCAGGACAGATCTCTCATAGAGATGGAAAGCACTGCCAGCCACAGTGTTGCATTGTATTATAGAGCTAAAAGACTTCTGATAACTATAAGTAAGTAAAGTACGGCTTGAATATTAAACTGCACATTATAAATAGGTGATTTTGATTGGTGATTGATATGCTGTATGTGCAGCCAACCTACTGCAGTCATTAAGTAGGCAGCAGTGGCAGGTCAAAGCAGTACTTGACATTGGCACAGAGCAGTAATGAGTGAATTGTTTGCTTCCTCTCCTTACTTAAAACAAGCCAGTTATCACCTAAACTAAATGGAAACTATATTCCCTGGTTAAAAAACAAATAAAAATGAGCGCAAATTCATTTCAGTTTTAGATTTTTAGCTATATCACTACCATAAAAATGAGGCAGCATGAATTTCCGTCAACTCTCGTGACATTGAACCACAGAAATTGAACTGACTTGACTTTTCAGGATATGACTCTGTGCCGCAATTACTTCACAATTAATCTCTATTGTTTTTCAAATGCAGTTTAGTCTTGCAGAATTAAATACCAAAAACATGATTTAAATATTGTAGTAGATCAAATGTTAACCAGCTGGGGTTGGGATGAATTCGCAGGTGACAAGTTTCTTGAGTGAAAGGCCAGTTGATTCCCAAGTCAAAAGATTTAAAGATTATGGCCACTCCTACACAGTTCTATGTACCATGTATTTTGTATATGTAGCTACATACTTCTGAGACATTATACCTGGCCCTAGGAAAAACTAATTAAAATTACTGTAAAATGTATATATAAAATCTAAAACTGCTGTTTACCATTACAAAGTTATTATTTTACTGTTACTACTTCTGTTCTGTTGATTCAGATTGGAAATCTATTTCAAGTAAAAAAGTTATATCTTCCCTGACAGAAGACGCTTTTTCAAAGAGAAATGTTCTTGTCTTTCTGAGACAAAATGTTCATAGCTGGAAACTACTGTGCTCTCTGCAAAATAAAACTGAGATCCAAAGACAAAAGTCTAACGAATCCAAGATTTTCCCATTCATACACTTAAAATTTCCAAGCATAATAATTCAAGATAAAGGCAAAAGCACAGTCCGTGAATAAGTTACATATTAAAGATGTCCCAACAATCAGCAGAGCACGTTTTTTTATTTCATTATCACATTTACAACATAACAGTCACCCCCTTTACTCTCTCCGTGACTTTCCTTCCCAGTGTGGATTATTAAAACAATTTTAATTTCACAAAACTTTAGTCTTATGTGGTGAGTGATTATTCAGTTTTCAATATTAAAAGCACTTGTGGTTTAAGAAAATTAGTGTCACCTCAGCCCACGATGTTTTTTTTTGTCTGTCCAGATTTTCAACTTGTTATATATGTGGAACAGCAGCGTTCATTTCCTGACATTTACGAATAACTCTGAACAGTTTGCGTGCATCGTCTTGTGCTTCATTTACTTAAACACTTAAAGAGAGAATAGCATTTCAAAACAGGAAACAACATAACAGAGGTCAAGACCAGCACTGTTACTGCTGGTTCCTGCAAAGTGATCTTTCCATTTATGATTTTTTTTCCACTTTCATCTCTTTTTATTGTCCTTGTTTCATTTGCTAACCAGCCTGTTTGTGTCCATGACCATTTTTGTCCACTTGTTTCAGTAAAAGCATTAAAGAAAAAGAGGTTTTGCCACAACAATGACCTCCCCTGATGAGAACACGGCCACAGAGAAAAAATAACAAGGAGAGTTTTGCTAAAGATGGACAAACACTTCCTCAAAACACTCCACAGGATAGCATTGGTTCTTGTTTTCATCATATTGTCCTTTATACAGTGCAAATATCTGACAAGAATTCACCAATAAATTAAGTTCAAGTGCAGTATGGTTTCATGTCCATCGGCACACACAGGTCAGGCTGCTGGTTAGACTCTGGTCCTACATGAGTACGCAGCTTTTGGCCCGGTCCTTTCTAATGGGAGGTGGGTGCTCATGAATCTCAGTCCGGGGCGGCTGCTGGGAGACCCGTTTGAGTCCGCGACGCGAGTTGGCGCGTTTGAGCTGAGGCCGACTGATACGGGACACAGATGCCAGTGTGGTGACGTGGAAAACATCACGGACGCTGTTCTCCGAATACTTCGATGTGCACTCTGTGTAGGCCACGGCTCCGATCTGCCTCGCCAAAGTAGTTCCCTAAAAACACAGAAAAATGCAGAATGTGGGTCTGTTAAGAGGACAAATGAACAGCGAAGACACAGGTAGTACATCCAGCAGACAATTTGCAAAAGTAACATTTATTTTGAGCTGTGTTTCTGGCCACCTGACGAATGCAAATCCAATATTTACTCTGCTTTTTAGCTCTGGGTTTGGTCTCCACCAACTCCTGAGAGAAAAAACTGTCTCTCAGCTGCGAGTTGCTAACTTTGTTTTCTATTCCCTGCTGCTGATGGGGGAAAAGTATCATGAGAATACTGAGGCTGAACCAAAACAGTAAATCTGTGGGTAGTAAAAACAAAAACAAAAAGCTTAAAGACCCTAAAATGCTCACAAAGCGGAGGGGAACTGCAGTCGAGTTGTAAATCTTTGTGGGTCCATCGCTGCAAGCGACTCCTTTCTCATTGCATATAGTCATTTGATCCATTGTTACTATAAAAAGATTAGTGCAGCTTTAAAAATTCAAACATTAATCCAGCTGTGTGCTTCAGTTTGTGTTTGTTTGTAGTCCAAACGAGGGTGACTCACGTAGAGAGCTGCTGAGAGCTAGTACTTACAGCTATGACAAATAAATTGTGTGTATGTGTGTGAGAGAGACAGAAAGGTCATATGATGGAAATGATGCTTTTTACACTCTTAAATGTCCTTAAACCATGTTGAACCTCTGGCATACTCTTGGAAGCTTCATGTAATTCAATAGAGTCAAAACATTTATACTTAATTTTTGAAAATACAGTGCTATGAGTGCACAAACAGTGGACTTTGCAACACTCTTTAGTTTATTATTATCACCATTTGTTACATGCTGTTAGATTATCCTTACCTCATCCTTTTGTGGATATCATACCACTGGTCTTGGTCATGTACAGTAAACACTCCCCTCTTAATAAAAGCTCTCAGAAGCATGATAGCCAGCTGGGGCATACAAAAAAAGCTAAGATCCTCCACACAGCTATGAAATATTCAAAGGCCTATCTGTGCAGTTGTAAAACTCAAGCGTAAAAAGGCTCAGCTTATTCCCAGTAGTGGTTATCACCATCTTAAATCTGGACTGGTTGAACTTGTATTTTGTGCTTTCATGTCGCTTACCTGTTCTCCAACAACACTGATTTTTCTTATAGTAAGAAAAGAGGGAACCTAGATTTTGTATTGATTTAACGAATCCTTCTTTAGATCTTATAAATAGCATTTCTACTTCTTACTCACTATCTCTTGAGTTTCTCACTTTATGTCATTGGCGTGTGTCATCAATTGGATTCATCAACTTCTTTGGCAATGAAACATCGACACTGTGTGACAGTGTGGGTGTTCATCCATCAGTGTTAGAGATATTCCGTATTGAAGGAGTATCTAGCAGTCAGATGTGGTAATAATATTCCTCTTCTATGAAAAACCTTAAAGGCTTGTGCTGTGCTTCCAGGGAGGCTGCATTATGTTTGCATTAATGGAAACGTTCCAACACTTCAAGTCTCTATTTTGACGCCTTTAAGCCGATTACAGCAGTAGTGTTAATAGTTTGTGTGCGGTTCATTCTGGTGAATGCACTTCCCCTGGGGATCACATCAGTTGGTTAAGTAGCTGAAGTGTAAAGGTCCCAGTTTGTGGCTGTTTGTAGTGCAGCCCATTGAATGGGGCCCATTAAGAAAATCTGTATAGCAACACTTTTAACTCCAGCTATTTTCAGCCTGTGCTCTTTTCTCCATCTTTTTGTATTGGTTAATTGTTTGACCATGCACAGAAGTACTGTGCTTATGGCTTTTTTGTGCAAAGATTAAGGGATCTCTTGTACGATACTATAGAGTGCTACAGGAATGAGTCCTAACACCCGGAAATGACTCAGCATTTTAGCACTTCCGGTTCCCTCATCTGGAAGTCAACGGGTTTTTTGAATGGGTTTTTAGTTGGAGCTCGTTAGCTCGTCCGCCTTTACAGCCTCGTTGTGTTTACTCACGCGACCGTGGTGTAGTTCATCTATAGCCTAATTAGTTAGCTTTTTACTTCTGGCGATTGCATTCACACTTCAAAAATCATAAAAGTGGTGTTCCCTTGTGAAGATTATCTTTCTGAACAAAACGTGTAAGTATCATAAACGTTTTTGCCACAAAGTTTATTTTCTCCAATTATCCAAAACCAATGGAAAAATCCCATTGTCTT
Source organism: Sebastes fasciatus (assembly GCF_043250625.1). Classification (NCBI taxonomy): domain Eukaryota; kingdom Metazoa; phylum Chordata; class Actinopteri; order Perciformes; family Sebastidae; genus Sebastes; species Sebastes fasciatus. The sequence continues at coordinate 16,147,739 of NC_133814.1, forward strand.
TTTACTCTGAGGGAACCCAGGGTGATGCTAACTTCCTGGTTGGCCTACAAAAACACGTCATCCCTGGAGCACTCTATAAAGCCAATGGACACACAGTTCAGCCTCAGATGCACCGTAAGTGTTTCACTGTTGATTGTTCACTCTGTGATCGCTCATTTTGGCAAAAACAGGTCATTTAAATCATGTAAAGTCATTGTTTTCACACAGTTTTGATGCAGCTAAATTGGACACATATAACAAGACATACTATGGGTGCCTTTGGGATGATTATTTTAAATGTTCTTTAATTAGGACTGCACTGGAAGGCTACAGTATACATCCAGCCAAACAAGGTAAAAGTGGCCCTTACAGTGAGGGTTTTAGTTAGAGTGGATGGGAAAGAAAGAAAGAGTTTCAAAGTTGAAAATTGCTGCTGTTACAATTTCAGGAAAAACATTTGGAGTAATCAGAGGTTTCAGTTAATTTGGAGCTAAATCACTTTATCCAGAGAAAGTAATCTGAGATCTTGATGGACCAATTTTGATGCCATTACGGACGGGGAAATGAGGGTGGTTACCTTTGCTTTGTCGGAGGTATGGGAAAATATTAATATGTTGACAAAAGGCTGCCCAGAAGTGTGAATTCAAATTTACATGAAAATAGGCTATTAAAATTCATACATGCCATGCCACTGTTCATCGCTCCAAGACACAAACAAAACAATTGTATTATCGCACATCCGGCTGTTTGTCTCTATCTCTGTTCAGTCCCAGCTCTTTTACTCTCCTTGTGTTTCCATATTTGTGTAAGTTATGATCTGAAGCAAATGTCATCCTCCCAATTCATTTTCAGAAGTTTTGTTTATGTGTACAAAGGGAGCAAAGTAATGGGTGTCATTTGTCTAGGATGATACTATTAGAGTTGTATTTAAGTCAGTGTTGTTATAGTCAAATGAAAATCGCTGCAGCGGAAAATTACAAAGGACTATTTAAAACCGTATCTCATGGATGTTCTTAATATTATAACGTAAATAAATTAAATCAATACTGTTCAGTTCTTCGCACATGCAAAATTAGGCTATGGTAGCACGAGCAGCAGTTAATTTCAAGCTAGGTTTGGCACTGTTGATGCAAACAGATAAAGAGAGATGAGTTTCTCTGCACTCCTCACCTGTTCGTGGGTGACAGGAATGAGTCTGTGTTTGGAAAGCTCTCTCATGACGTTGAGGTCCGTCCTCATGTCCAACTTGCAGCCGACCAGCACCACTTTGGCATTAGGACAGAACTCCTGCGTCTCCCCCTGCCACTGTGTATCAACAGACAAATACAGATGAGTGCACAGGGTCATTATATAGGCTCATATATAGATTTAAATTAGGTTAATAGACAACATCTCATTTCCATTCTTTCCTTCCACAATTCCACACTAAACTAGGCAAGAAAAAATACTCCCCAAACTGTTTCCTAAAAGCTGGACACACAATTTTGGCTAAAATATCATTATATTTTGTAGCATTAAGATTTCCCTTAATTTGAACAAAGGGGGCCTAGCGCAAACCCTGAAAAAAGCCTCAGTATGTGAATAGGGGTATGCACTTATTTTTGGCTATATAATGTGGCCGTGACAGTCTATATTTAATAAACGTTAACCTGGAGTTACCGCCTAAAGGGTAACTTTTTGCAGACCTCCAGTGGTTAACTTCCCAACCTTTCTATTCAAACAATTATACTTATTTGGATTTGAAAGAAAATGATAATCTTTGTTAGTGACATGTTGCTGTTACAAGAAAACCATGTTAATCAAATGCTGTACGTTTTTAAATAACACAAAACTGTGTACACCTTAAAGCAGGGGTTATCAAACTTGTTGGGGCTTATAGGACCCCCTCTTAATCGTAACACCAATTAAGCCGTTTCTACTACCATTTGTACTTGATGCCATTGGAACTATTTGTATTGTATTTTATATTTTTCAAGCAATTTATCTTAAAAACTTTCAGAATTTGAACAGTATTAAGACTCACATAGTCCTAATCACTCCAGATATTCAAATTTACCAGTCTAAAGCTGACTTTCAGTAAGTGCTTCACCTTTAAAATAATGAACTTATTGCTGTTTGTCACAGTCATATCAGAGTTTCTATTGGCCCAAAGCTAACGTGGGTGGGAGTAGAGTGCGGACCCTCTGACAGAGGTCCACGGACCCCACTTTGAGAATCACTGCCTTAAAGGACTGTGTTATATATACATATTTTTGCTACCTTGATAACTTAGTATTAGTATAAATCACTGTGTCTTTGTGTCTGATGAGCTGGACTTTCATCCTCTCACCTGTAACTTGGAGCAAAAATATATAAAAACACTCTGAGTTCTGAACTTGCAGCACATTACATCATATAATTGTCATTTGACATAAGAATCTTCATGCATGAAAATTGGCCACAGTAGGACAGATGAGAAGCAATGACTGAAACAATACACCATTATAGATGTTCCGTTAGTTACAACACGACAGCATGATGCTCATAGTCATAAATTCTTGAAGTAGACATAGAAACCGAGACACAACACAGACATGACTCAAACTATTAAACTCTTTCTGTCGTCTTCTTTCTCTCTGAGACTCTTGTCATTATCTCCTCACACCATGGCACAGACAACCACTTTGAGCATTGCTGCTCCATTTGTTCTTCCTTACAAAGAGATCTTTTCTCCCGGATGCCTGTGTCGCTGCTGTTACAGGCTGCAGCGTGTTGTGCAGTTGTGCAGAGTGAGCTGTTGCCTTTCAATAGGTCGCTCTGCCAAACAGTGTGCAACTGGTGAATAGCAGCAATTTAGATGAGTCACAAAGGACCCATGGGAAGAGTATCTTATTGTTTGAGTTAATGTTAAGAATTGGTAAAAGTTTTGTCCGGGATAAAGAGCATGAATGCGAGCAGTTGAAGATGAGTGTCTGCTTTATCAAAGGAAGGAAATGGAGGCTGGTTATTTTTGATAACTTCGACTGAAAGTTTAGTTTGAAAATATATGTTCAATCCAGGTAACTGCACTTTCAAAATACACATATCTAGACCACCAGGAAGGGCTGTAGCCATTGAGGACACTGAGGTCATGTTCACAGTAATATTTCTGGGAATTTCCAGTGGTTTAATGCCCTGTGAGGAGTTGGCATTATGTGATTACATACACATAACACATGTTGAGTTTTGAAGGCTGATTCTGATGTTTAGCCATGCTAGCAGCGTGGCTCTGGGAATGGCAATTTCAGTCTTTTGGTTGGTCCACCACTTTGGTCCGGACTGAAATATCTCAGCAACTATGACTATATGACAAAATATGACTGTATTTTGTACACACATTAATGGTCCCCAGACGATGAATCATAACGTCATTGGTGATCCCCTTACTTTTTCTATAGCTCCTCCATGACGTTGACATTTGTGGCTTTAATTGAAATGTCTATAATGGGATTGCCATGAAATTTGGTACAGACATTCATGTTCTGAAGGGGTTTACTTCACAACAATGACCCGCTCGCTGTACATTATCCCACTTATTACATGGCTAGTTACTTAAGAAATAAATAATTTGACACAAAAACGGTCCGCCAGAGTCCAACATCAGAACTGCACCCATGGCAACGGTCTGTTATACATAGCAACGGTCTGCTATAAAGAAATAACAGACCGTAGAACGCTGTGATTGACCAATCAGAATGAAGTATTCAACAAAGCCGTGTAATAAACTAAGATAGTTAACACACATCAGCATGTTAGCAAATGTGCATTTTAGCAGCATGTTAGCATGCTGATGTTAGCATTTAGCTCAAAGCATGGCTGTGCCTATATAGAGCCACTAGCATGGCTGTAGAATCTTAATCTGGTTTAGACTATTTATCTTAAAATCTGACTGGGATTTAGTATTCTTTGCCACAATACATGTAATACATGGCAGTATGGAGGAGGCTTTGAAACATTTAGACAAGGGAGAAAAAAATAGTAGAAAACAATTCATTTAAATGTTAAAACTGTGAAACTTGGGTATCTGTTAAATCTCTGGAAAATTTATTTAAAATTCAAGAGTTTTTTGGTGGCTAGTCAAAGATTTCTGAGGTGGGATGAGTTGCTCTCAGGGAGAATTTGAACTCATGAACTATTTCTAACATATTGGCTACAGCTCTGCCACCAGGTCCCTAAGCTCATGAAAAACCTGTAACTAGTGTGAATGAGTCCTTCGAGCATTGATGCTGCGCTCAAATGTTATTAATATACTCTCTTTATACTGACTGACCCAGGGGTGCTTTATTCAGCTACACTGGTTGGTAGAACCTGTGATTACAATTATAGACCCTTTCATCATCAGCCAGTGAGTTTGTGTGTGTCTGTCATCCTCTGCTATTTTCGTGTAGTGTTTGTACAGCTTCCTTATATGTACGAGTTGAGGATGCTTTATGTTGTAGCCTTGAAGGTTGGATGTAGAGATGTTCCCATCACAGCTTTCCAATATATAGAAATATATAGAAAGACAGAAAAGAGATAGAAAGCAGGAGATGCGGTGATGCTAGTCAGAAAGTTATGAAGAAAAGGTGAGAAAATGTTGCTAGCTGAAAAGGAAGGGTTGAAGCGTTAAAAAAAAAAGGTGATAGCTGGGTAGAAACTGGGATAACATCCTTGAGTGCGTAATGCTAGATGAGAAATCGAATGAGTATTTGAAGAGAGATTGGACTGAAGAGAACAAAGGATGTAAAAAGGAAAAGGGGAAATGATAAGGAGTCAAGGGGTATTTTTGTAGCTTAGCAATACTGAGAAAAAATAGTCCCTCTAAGAGGAAAATTGGAGGGCACAAGAATTGGTTAAGCGGAAGGCTGTCAAAAATAGCAGAAGAAAAAGTGCTATGTACTGCAAGGGCGTTATTTGAAGATAGAGGCTTGCAATGTCAAAGTAAATGGAACGGAGACATGGTGGCACTTAAATTAGATAGAATAAGGATAAATTCCTTTGTTTTGTCTCTAAACTTTGAGCAGAGTGACCCATCAACATGTCACTTTGGCATCCTGGGCATGCATTGTGAGATCAGTTTGTTCACCGCGATTACTAAGGTCATCTGATAAGGTCAAAGTTCAAGTTAGTTCTCAAGTGGACCCCCTGTCGTTGAATGAAGAATTTGTCCAACATAAAAGATAAATGTTTTTTTGTCTTGTATTGATGATGTCATTGATGAATGATGGTGCGGACTGCAGGAATGTCTACAGACTGAAAGGTCAAACGCTCCAATGCATTTGATGTTCACAACTCGCATATGTTCGTTAGCATTTTTAAAATTAAAAAAAAAATGCTATCTTGAAAGTCTTGAAAAAAGATTGTCTTCCAGGCAGATTAAATAACTCAATACTTGGAAGGATTTTCCCCTTGTTATAAGATTACACCCTTAAAGGATAGGTTAGGAGTTTTCCAAGTGTATTTTAATAGAATACTTGCATGCCATGTGTAAGCTGAAAAAGTTATTACTTGCTGTAATCATTCCTCGCAACTACATTGTAAGAAATGGAGGACAGAATCCACAGACCTCGTTTGTGCAAAAAGGCCTTTGTAAGTTTAGCCAAGGCTAATTTGAGGCTTCAAATAGAGTGGACATTTTCAAAGTTATCAGTACAAAATTCAATATTTTAGCTTCATTGGACATTGTCCACCTTTCTGAGCTACGGTGGAGGGCTATTGCAGAGACAAAGCGCCAGCAACAAACCTACACACAACTATCAGGACGGAGACACCGACTTGGTTTAGCTAACTCAGACAGCTACAGGCTCATGTAAGCTTTGGCTAAACTTAAACTTTCGAATCATCAACCTTGTGCTTAAAGGTCTCCCCCCTGAGTCACAGCAGCTATAAAGCAGCTGTAATCTAAATTCTTATAGTAACAATGTGTCAAATGACAATTGAAAAAGGGTTTCTCATTGTGATGAACCTAGGGAGAATTAGCACCCAAATCTGCAGCTTTACGGAGCGAGTTCAGCTCATTGTTTATGTGTTTGACTAGCGTTGTTTTCGGACCGCTGCAAGCTCTAGGAACCACTGTACACCACCCGTCAGCACCAAACAGGAGACAGACACAGTTGGCGACTAGCTGGTGAACATAGTGAGGCATTTAGCAGCCAAAGAGCCAGATATTTCCCTCAGGAGCTGGTAGAGATCAAAAACTGAGTGAATATTGGACTTACATTTGTCTAAACCAATGACAATGATGCTCCGTAACTGCCGGATGTGTAAATAAGAAACTGTTTGCCAACAAGTTCACCATATCAACTTCAAATGTCAATGTCGTTTGCAACATGTTTCCGTTGCCCCCAAAGTGGCCAAATAAATGGCCAAAAGAACGACTGTAGATTTTGTTCCCTATTTCCAACTGTGTAGTTTTTCATGGCCAACATAGAGAGGAGAAATAATTGACCCATAACTCTCTCTGTGTACACACAACATGTGAGTATTGTATTAAGATTTGCCTTGAAAATATCAGAAGCTACAGTAAGCCTTTAAGGCTGCTCTGACGCTTGCAGTCCTTGAAAACGGTCTCAGCTTTGTTAGAAAAAAAAAAAAAAAAAAGACAGGACACATTCTCACTTCTCTTAATGTGACACTGACCTTTTTCAGCACGCTATCCAGTGTTTCCGGACGGCTGATGTCAAAGCAGATGAGGACAGCGTCTGAGTCAGGATACGCTAACGGCCGCACGTTGTCATAGTAGGCTGAACCTGCAGGGGCAAAAAATACACACAGATATGACGAACGTTTCCAGGTAGATTATATGTAATTTAGTTACTTTGCAAGAAGAGTTAACTTTTTTATCACAAAATGAGTCATTACAGAGCACCTTTGGCGGTAATAACTATGATTAAATGTAATTACCATGAACTAAACCGCTCTGCAGATGACAATGAGTGGGTGTTATTCATTGCTTTCGAGGCGAACAGAGGGGCCTCGTCCACAACCCCTGGTCTGTTCGTCTGACAGTCTTGAATAAGCGGACAGACATGTGACAATGATATAATGAATGGCTCGCACAAAGCGTCACCTGGTATTTCAGAATGGCATGTTTTTTAGCCAGGGGCCCGGTCTGAATTGAGCATTGTGACCTGGGCAAGGGGACGCATTCCTATCCAGAGGGGACATTCCCTCTCCGTTTCCCTCATTGTGTCCAACACTACGTGTTATTGTCACCGTGCACAGGGCTTTGGCAACTTAACAAAAATGTGTTTGACAGAAAATTCCCATAGAGGCCGACTGAATCTGAGTCGTTGCCACACATTCAGCACAAACACCAAAACACAATTCACATAGACGTTGCTTTCAAAATAACCCAGCTTTGAATTTTAAAGATACTTAAGGAGACTATTATTTATCTTTAAAAAAACGTTGGTATGTGTCAAAAATATCAACAAAAAAAAAACATTTTTGAGTGTGTTTTTTTTACATCAAAATACCTTCTTTTCCTGGTAATTATTAATATATTTAATGACTCATCCAGCGCTCAGGGATGTAAAAATATCCAATCAAATGTGTCTAACTCATATAAATCCACACTTGACCGTTAACTTGTTGATCGTAGTTGCCAGCGGAAAACATTGCTTAGTTTCCAACCGTGTGTATTTGTGGATTTAAATTAATTTCCCGCTCTGCATATTCCATTTCAATCGCAAATATATCACATCACAGAAGCGAAAGATTTTCTAACAGCCACTTCACTGTGACAATAAACTAAAATCCTGTTTGTTACAACCATATCTTTTTATTTTTTGACCACCTTTTTTTCTGTTGATGATTATTTGGAAGTTAAAATAAAGATAAACACACCAAATAAATCCAGTACACATATCCATTGCATTGGAAAATACAGTATAGAATATACAGTTTAGTTAATAATATTTACAGGAAGATAACATAGAAAAAGATTTGTTAACAACCTGTCTTGTGTTGCCTTTTGCTGTTAAATCATGGAGTAAATGTTATTATAACAGATAATATGAATTGCCAAAACTATGAAAAAAAAAAACATTTCTTGAAGCTACAAAGTTGTTTTTAATTAAGATGACGCAACATCAACACACCTGGAGGGCAATATACAGGTATAGTATGTGTGCCCAAAAAAGCTGTTATAGTTACCACAATCTGTGTCAAAATCTGTCCCCAAAGCAAACCACGTGTTTGTGCACGTGTGTTCAAAAATGTCAAACTAAAGGCCACAACCATTTCCCCTGTCTCTCTGACTAATTCCTGCTCCTGGGTTTCACACATACTGTACTAACACACACACACAATCTCACTTTCCATTTTGTGCTTTAGCTTTTTCTCGGTCCTAACACAGAAAATGAGGATGATTCATTTAATAAAAGGTGAACAGGGGTAAGTGGAGGTGTATCTGACAGTCCCCATAAACCACCCGTAGGTCTCCACACACACACGCACACTGGCATCAACGAGCCGACAGCTGTACTGTAGCTCAGCTTCACACTGTCAGCTCCACATCTGCATCAGACGACAGCTGTGAGCAACCGTAGCGTCTTTGTCGCTGTAAAAAAATCCTCTAGAGATGAACAACAAGAGATCTTAGTCTCAAACCCACCTGAAGCCATACAAACTGTATTTATGAGGTGGCCTAATCTGGGCAATAGGATGGGACGCTGTAAAAGAAGTGATTTGCAGAGCTGCCTAGTCAGCACTTTTGCCAGAACACCAGGCCTATATAGGCTACAGCTATGCAGACTAATGTCTTTTGGTCAGCTGTTATCATTAGAATTCATGCCGACTATTCCAAAATACTTTAACAAATTATGTATTTGTCCACAAAGCTAAAGTTATTGCACGTACAGACATAATATACTGTATGAGTTAGTTGTTGCAATTTCCGCATTTTATCTTCCTTTGAATTTATGACTCACTGGCACTTTTAGCTGTGCACCAGAAATGCCAAATATATGTTTGACATCAGTTTTTCCTTCAGAGAACATTCAAAAGTATCCCGCTCAGCACAATTCTACTTGCAATTGTTTATAAAAAACAAACAAACAAAGGGATTCTTATCAAAAATGTTTGTTTATGTTATGTGTTACCATAAATAAAATGGACCAAAATGATACTTTTAACTCTCAAATATCGGTATCGTCATAGGCAATTGGTCGGGCTATAATAACAACAATTTAAAAGGTACCCTGGGAAGTGTTCTTGTAAACAAACAAAATTTCTGTTTACATTGTGTAAAACTGCACAGGGCACCTTTAAATTGGTTAAATTAACAACGTATTTGTCTCATACTTAACATTAAAACAAGGGAGGAATATTTCATGGTTATGAAATTACAACTTAAGCAATTTTAAAATACTTTGTTGAGAGAAAAGGTTGAAAAACAACTTCAATGTGAGTCAGTTTGCCATCCCGTTTATTCCCCAGCGTTCTCAGTATAAAACTTCAGATACAGACAATTACGTTCCTCCCAAACTTTTCCCCAAGGCAAGAAGGAGTAAAATAAAAAAAAGAGCATGGCAGAATACTGAATTATAACATCGTGAAACTCCATCATACTTTAATGTCATTTTAAAAAGGCAGTTTTAACAACCTCCTTCTACTCTTCTACATTTTTTCAAGCAGAAATAATGGAGGTGGAAATCTATTCTCCATTATAAAAGCTGGGACACATAACAGAGTTAGACAACAACATGATGGTCAATTACATCACAGATGTTCGCAAATAAACTGATTTTTTAAGAACTGTCCAGGGTGCTGATCAGGTGACTGGGGAATGTAATCACCTGCAGGCATGTAACCAGGGATCAGTCTAACATGGGATCAGTCTCAACAGAAACATCTCCCAGTGTTACCTAATGTGTGTTGAGTTTGCTTTGTCTAAGGACTGGCCGCCCATTAAGACAACAAAAGTTGTTTATTTTGCAGCCCGTCTATCGAGTTTAGCTGATTTCTTTCCTCTGGTATATTCAGTTAGTTGGTACTCCTTCAGCAGCAGTAGTTGTTTATTGTTCTGCCAAGTCTGTCTCTGCTCAGTCTACCTAGCCCTGCCAGAATAAACAAGCACAAGACTCTCCTGAGACTCAAGTGAATCCTCCTCCTCCTCCTCCTCCTCTTTCTCTTATCAGTGATTCCAAAAACAGATACACCCCCACACTAGGTTTGGATTTAAAACTTATAAAGAGGTATTACATTAAGCTGTCAAAGGCTTTTGACGTGTTATCAATGAAAAACGTAGAAGAAGCTCCGCACACTGTAGCTCCCTTTAAGTGCAATTTATTGGCACATCTTAGTTAGTGACGTTTCGAGCACAAGCTCTTCTTCAGACTAAATAAATCTACACAGACGTCATCTTAAAAGGTAAACGCTCTGGTCACATGATAGTCACATGATACCGCCAGTGACCCAAGTATCTCACATATAAACAAACGTAATGTTATACTGTATGTATATTAAGAAAAACTCATATATACAGAATATTCAACAATATATACAAAAGTTCATACACAATAATTTATCAATGAATAATATTATAATAAGTATGTACCTCTCAGCTCATAAGAATAGCATCAAGCCCATGGCTGTCATACTTTCTAATTGGCCAGAATGAAATAGAGGTGCCTCTATATCAAAAAATAGGATGTACGTCAAACATATATAGGAGCAGGAATCTATAGAAATGAGCCCATGGATATGAAATGTGGGAGGGACTTCACAGTATGCATATACAAACCATAGAAAAAGGCCATAATATCATGTAAAATAGACCACAAAATCACTTACAGTGAAAAGTCCAGTTCATCACAGGCGAGGCATCCGTATCATAATACTGATAACATAACACTGATCACATGAAATATGATGATTTAACAGCAAGTTATACAGATGTCACAAATGTCTCTTGAGGGAATAGTTACACACACGTGTCATCGTACATTTTGGGAAATGTGCTTTCTCTTCGTGAGTGCATGTCTGCGGTTAAAGCAGCTGCAATCAATATTTTCGTATTAACAATGGATCACATGCCTACTTGTCTGTGAAAGAGGTTGCTCACAGTGATGAACCTTCAGAGAATTACCACTTGACGCTGCAGTTTCCCTCAGCTCTACAGAGTGTTTCAGTGTCTTTTACCTCTTTGGTTTTCTAGACCGCAACTTAAGTGTTTTGGTTCACTCTAACAGCGCTCATCAGCATTTTCAGCCGCAGCAGGCAGCTGTTTACAGTGAAGAAGTTCCGATAAACCCACTGCAAACTACCGTATCAGCACCAAATGGCAGACCAAGTAAACGACTAGCTGGTGAACATAGTGAAGCATTTAGCAGCTAAAGACTTAGATATTGGTAGGAGTTGGTAGAGACCAAAATAAAGCTAAAACAAGAGTGAATATTGGACATACATCAGGCGGCCAGAAACACAACTCCAAATACTAATGTTACTCCGTTATGTGTTGGATGTGTAAATAGGCAACTCGAACAGGTTTGCAAAAGAACTTAATAAGGCGATAATATGTCAGTAAAGTGGCCAAAAGGTGAGTTCACCTCCTAGCTCTTGTTCCATACTTAATGCACAGACGAGATGAGAGTGGTATCAATTAGAGCTGTCAAAGTTAACGTGATAATGACGCGCAAATTAGTTTTAACGCCACTAATTTCTTTAACACATTAACACAACTGCAGCGGGCTCAGTATTAAAGCTAGAGTGAAGATAGTGGTATCATATGAATCTAGAAAAACCTAATAAATCCATTGGTACCAACCATCTCATACTAGCTTGTCAGGAAGGTGGTTAAATAACGCTCCAAACTTACTTAACTCAAATTTTGGCGTGGAAAAACTTGCACTGCCATTTTCAAAGGGGTCTCTTGACCTCCGACCTCAAGATATGTGAATGAAAATGGGTTCTATGGGTACCCACAAGTCTCCCCTTTACAGAAATGCCCACTTCATGATAATAAGAGTATTAAATACTTGACAAATCTCCCTTTAAGGTTTATTTTGAACAGATAAAAAATGGTATCAATATTCTCATCCGTCTCTTGGAAAGAAAGTGAGGAAGTGTATTTCCCAAAATGTAGAACTATTCCTTTAATGCTCCTATTGAATGATTTCAATAAAGGTCTGTCCTGTGCAAAATACAATATAACAACTTTAGTGATCCTCATTTTGACGCCACTAAGAATTACAATTATGATAATTCATTATTATCATATTATTACCAACCGTGACAATTGGTCCGAGTTGGCTTCCCAACTGGTGTGATACCACCGCAAAATGCTCTCTAGTTATATACGTTTTATATATATTAAATATTTTAGATGTAGGAAATCAAAAAATCATTCATGCTTGTAAATGTATTCCTCATAAAACTGGTGTTGGCACAATCTTGAATAATGGTAGTGCTTACTTGACTCTTCATAACACACACACTGCAACCCCTCAAGGTTCCATGATGTCAACTAATCCATGTTCAGCACTCGAGCAGCAGCTAATGTGTATTGATCTGTGAGCTTTTTTGACCCTCTCTGGGCCCGGTAGTATGATGCCCCTCATGGGAAGATTCCTGCTGTTGTAGCAGCAGCACAAAGGAAACTTCAGCCCATCTGTCTCTGTCTAAAACCCTCTGATCAAAAAGGCACTCAGCCACTGGAGTACTGCATGTATTAAACTATCTCAAAGGACAATGAGTGGCATTCACAGCGTTTATAGCTCATTTACTTCACCGTTTCCACCAATCGTACAGAATTACATTTTTCTTTTTTAAAACTCCAGGATGTGAGAGATCACACACAGGTATACATTGAAGTTTCGCTTAAAAAGGAGCCAAACGAAACGTCAAACGCGAGTTAGATGTGTGGCTGCTGTGCAACGTTTGGCACAGTGACGCACAGCAGTCTGGGAAACAGCAACAACACGCTGTGACTCCACATGGGGTTGTCATGCTTTTGATGTTTGATCCTTACAAAAAGCTGTTTCCCTTTTTTCTCTTGTCTGCTCGGTTGCTCGCAACAACAGGTTGGCGAGTGTGTACTGTCCACGCCTCCTTGTAACTTTATGTAATCCACTTGTGTGCTGCTTTTGACGGATATATCTCTCAGATTCAGTGGCTGCTTAGAGAGCTTCGTCCTCTCTAAAAGGCTCACGGGATGTTGCCTGAATGATATCTTTTAGGAGAGCTACACTAAATTTCTTACAGTAATGTGACACATGAAGCCAATTTACTTTGAAAATGTAAATGCACAAAAGCTGGTATGTAATCCACTTTAATGAAATGACATTGGGCTGCATTACAGGAGTGGAAAGGTTTGTATATCCTGTTCCTGTCACTAATGATCCCTTTAAGTGAGATCCTTTAATTTTGCCATTTGATGTCAATTCACGCCCATAGCGTATACAAAACACGTCATACAGACAAGATATGTGATGAAATTGCTGCTTTTCTGGGAAGCAGGGCTGCAACTAACAATTACTTGCATCATCACAGTTTTCTAGAGCTGAAAATGACATATGACCAACAGTTTAAAACACATAAAGGGCCCTATTTTACACCCAGTACAAAGCGGCACACAGCGTCATTGCTAGTTATAGACTGACGCAGTTGTCATTTTCACGCCCAGCACCCACGTTGTGTAAGTAGCAAATATACTTGCGCCCATCTGTGCACCCATGGGCGTGTTGGTCTTAAAATTAGGTGTGGTCAGGTGCTTTGTTGCCATTGACCAACAAAAACCTGGTCTTAAAATGTGGCTTCCTGCTATTTAAAGGGCGCATTATTCAGATAGTAGGATGTGACTACAGTATAAAGGCGGTTTCACAACACGGGTACACTCTGCTTGTTACACATACACACACAGGGAAACTCAGCAGCTCTCCTCGTCCTCAGTTAAACACAGTGTCAGCACGTGAACAATGTTTTTATTTTAAGCCCAACCAGGATGTTTTTCCTAAAATTAACTGAATGGTTTTGTTGCCTAAACCTAACTGCGACCGTTAGCGTAGTTTTGTCGCGAGGCGTACAAATGACACGCAAAAAGAGACGTACAAATGACACGTGAAAGTGTTCTCATGAGACGCGGAATGTCTTTTTGATGTCACGCTATTTATACGAGATCAGATTATGAGATAGGGTGGTAAAAAATACATCATCTGTACTGACTATACTTTGTATGACTATATGTATGACTATGTATGTATGAATGAAGTTTGTATTGTTAAGTCATGTATATAACTATGCCCAGCCTGCGTGGGCCTGCAAGACACCAGAAATGAATATAATCCAGAATCAAAATGCAGCGTATGCATCCAAAATTCATAAATCACTGACAAATCCTGCACTGCATATTTTTAATAATACAGAAATCTGAATGAATACTAAATAAATTGCAATCTTTCGAAACAAAGTTGTGAAACACATCAAAATTCAACATCCGTTCCAACTCATCCTTTCCTGTGCACTAGAATAATTCCGGGTTTTGGTTATGGCAAATAGAGGCTTTTCAATCATCATAATACAAAATGAAATAATTATTCAGCACTAAGTAGATGCAGGTCAGACCAGTATTTTACTACATAATTTACCAACAAATACATTTCCTAAATCTTTAAATCTAAGTGTTATTTAAATTGACTGTGTTAACACAAACGGGAGATCACATCCCATCATTTTCATTCTCATCAAACCTTTCAGTGACACTTCATTGCATTGCGTCTGCATTTGTTATGTTTCTCCACTCATTTATTCCATTTTTTTTTCTTGAATTCATCCCCGTCTGACTGTACTGTAAATTCAGCTTAAAGGAACAAAAGCTTTTTATGAAGTTTAAGTTTCTTGATGAGCGACCTTTAATGAGTCCCACTGGGCCGGTTTCTTAATTATGAAATGAAGGGAGGCGTGTTATCTATTCTGTTTAAATATGGTAAATCTTGTTAGTGACTTTTTTAATGCTCCGGAGATATCTCCCTTTTTCTCATTTTGTCAGAACTTGTAAATCTCGTTATTAAACATCCGCTGTTGTATTTTTGGACTAACCAAAAGAAAAATAAATTTCTTTGGTTAGTCAAGCTCAAAGCTGTAGTGACTGATAAGTGACTATCAGACTGCATGACGTATCTTTCAGCATTCACGGCTCTGCGTGATTCAGGAGGAACACAAACACACCTTGAGATGTTTTGCACAGAAAATAATTTTTAATCCTCTCTTACGACATTTTGCCTGCCAGCTTCCATCACAGCGCAGTAATGATCATTAATATTAAAATATGTTTGTCCCAGTCATGCCCTTCTGAAGAAATAGTGCCTTTTTTTAGGGGTGTTCATACAGGTCTGACTTCCTGAAATACATCCAGAGAGGGAACGGCAGTCAAATTTTATGCTACTGATTAATGTATTTTTCTTCCACCACCGGAAAATATAAGTAATGCCTCCCACAGAGATTAAGCATTATAGTGCTACACACTCATGCTGTCTGAACTGTGGGGACAATACGACTGTCTGGTAAATAACCGAAGAGAAATCAGCCTGTACGTTCAGATGATTATCATACAGTAATAGAGTCCACTCAGTAGACACAAGCACACTCAGCGTGGATAATCACTCAGAGTATATGCATAAACACCTTGAGACACCCTGCAGAGCCGACACTGTGCCGCTCCGGCACTCTTTCCCTGCACCGAATTGCATTCAAATTGCACATAATTTTAACACAAAGGTATATAATGCCTGATATATTTTCCTCCATTCTCTCATTTTGTTTGCAATGTGATTAAAAACAAGCCATCCATTAAACCAGATAGATCAGATCAAATAATGGATTTCTGACAAAAAAAAAAGTTTCAATTGTTGATTTAATGATCTTTTTTTATACAATGGAACAAAGCTTATTTGAAGAAAAAGTGAGTGGAGTCTCAGTGGAACTAAAACCTTAAAGTTAAAGGGGCACTCGGTTCACTAGTTATGGAGATTAACGTTACTACTCAGCCTGTGAAAACAGTTGTATGTCTTCAGTGCCTCTGGAGGAGCTTTGTCAAGTTTGAGTAAAAGACTACCCCCTGAATGTCATGCAGGTTATCTTGGCGTGGGCGTAGAGAGTACAAATTTACAGGAGAAAGCCTGCGTGACAAGCTGGCTGAGTGAAGTTAAAGACGTGACCTTTTGCCAGGCAGGGAGGGTACCAAAAATATGCTCCTCAGTTGCATTGTGGGGAATGTGGCATCCAGTGTTTTTTGGAGTCTTTTTTTTAGTCTTCAGTCTGAAAATATCGACCCCCTGTGCTTTCATTTGTGACTTTTTTTTTTTGTCTCTTGTGAGTCCCCAAACTTTATAGAAGTGCAGCAATAAATCACTGAAATACTGAGGAAACATTCTGCATCTGCTGAGTGCAAACGTTCATTCTTGATGAATTGAAATAAATGGAAGCCAGGTTTAACAACAGCAAAACTATATCAAAACATTTCTCTAACACAACTTCCACCACTACTGTCTCATGCACGAACTCGCAGCGCGATAAATACATATGTTTGGGAAGTACTGCGCATACAACTGGATAAATGAGACTTAGATTATACTGCACAGGTTGTGTGAGTTTTTGTAAACGAATGTTTTAATATAAATTTGGCCTCCATTTATTTCAATTCATCAAGGATCATTTGGATTCTTCAAGCTAATGGACATTTTAAGGGTGAAGTATTCCTTTAAGTCAAGTTTTTTTTTTTTTTAAACTGAGACTAGTAACAGAATAGCTGGCTGGATTTCTGTGAAAAATCCTCCGTAATGTTCTTGCATGTTTCTGATTCAGTTAGCACAGAGGGAGAGCGCTGCCAGTGAGCTGAGTTTTGCCTGAAATCAGCAGAAATCCTGCAGGATTCCTTCAAATTAATGACAGGGGGACATCTGGGCATATCCCCTTCACATTAAACCTCCCAGCTCCTGTTGTGATTTTATATGCTGTCTGAGCAGCCTTATGTTCCTCAAAAACCCAGAGAACACATGAACCTCTGATCCATGTATCTTGTTTATTTTTGTCAGGTTGCTCCTACGCTACAGGGACAATTTCAGAAAATACTGTGTTGGTTCATAATAAACGTTCCCATTTTATACTTGTCAATCTTTGAAAATGTGTCACGCCCAAGTCATAGCAAACACAGTTTTACTACAAAGCTGTTTACAAACTAAAGCAGTGATTCCCAACCAGGATTACTAATAGACCTAACCCCATGTGTTGCAATTCAGAATTTGTGAAAACTAAATAGCCTGTGAGCACAGAAATAAGAAATAAATTGTTGAAACGTCCAGTCTCTGTCACTCCATGTAGTCTCTATGCAAAGTTGAGGTTGCATCAGTCAAAACAGGTTGAGGACCACTGAACTTACCTGTACGGTAACAATAATATCCTGGCTGTGACATGGGTTCATTTTCTACTTTACAGTAGAAATTACAGTATATCACAATGCAGTAGAAATAGGGTCATCACCATCCACCCCCTCCAGCCCTCTCAGTAATGGCTGAGGTGTTGGGGGTTGAATGGAGTGGTCATAGCTACGTCTTGCATTATAGATAAGGGATAGAGAGGGTCTTAAGTGGATGGATAGACCCCTTGAGTGCCCTCTGTGTGCTTTTGTGTCTACACAACATAATTACTTTTTCCAGTCGCATAATAATAACAACTGAGCCATTATGGTTTCAAACCACTGCTTAAAACATGACAAATGAATCCTCTATACATCGCTATGGCCTGATGGCCCATTTCAAAATGCCTGTGTCCGTTGTCTTGTCGAGAATATTAAATTTCCATGAATATGTTCAAGCCGACATCCATTTCACTTAGCGTTGCACTGTAATCATATTTATCCCACGAAATCAATTTTCTATGTAATCCACAGAACCAAGCCACGTAGGGAGGAGTTCGGGGTGGATGGGTGTGTCAAAAATACCAGACAATTGCCCAGGAGGCCAGTGTTTGTATCCCGTGTGTCAACGTTGATTTATTTGTCACATAACTTCCGTACTTCAGTTACGCCACTTCTGGAGTTATTTTAAGCCAAACCACGATCTTTTCCTAAACATAACTAAGTAGTTTTGCTGCCTAAACCTAATGAAGTCGATCTTTTCCTAAACATAACTAAGTAGTTTTGCTGCCTAAACCTAGTGAAGTCGATCTTTTCCTAAACATAACTAAGTAGTTTTGCTGCCTAAACCTAGTGAAGTCGATCTTTTTCTAAACCTAACTAAGTAGTTTTGCTGCCTAAACCTAATGAAGTCGATCTTTTTCTAAACCTAACTAAGTAGTTTTGCTGCCTAAACCTAATGAAGTCGATCTTTTCCTAAACATAACTAAGTTGTTTCTTTGCCTAAACCTAACCAAGTTGTTTCCTGTGAAGACGGAAGTTTAATGAGCGGAAATTGACACGTGTTGCTGGACATTCGTAAGAAAACACTGGACTTTTGCCTAGGAGACTGATGTTCATACCCCATGTGAAATCAGAAGTCAACTTTGATTTATTTCTCACGTAACTTCCGTACTAAAGTTACGCCTCTTACAGAGTTATTTTAAGCCAAACCATGATCTTTTCCTAAACCTCACTAAGTAGTTCTGTTGTCGTGTTGTAGTTCTTAACAAAGTTGTTTCCTGCGAAGACAGAAGTTTATTTAGAAAAGACTGTATGCATTTAATGTGTTGCTGGACATTCGTAGGAAAATGCATGAAACATGAGAAATAACTTTTCTTAAGATATCCTACGAGCCGTTGTATGAGGATACGTTGCTATACATTATGTTTTGTGGTACATGTCAGGTTTGGTTGATTATTGTCTGACAAAAATCTGAAAATTGTAGAAAAAAAACAAAGATGGTGAACACAGTGCCTCTGTATCTAAATGAAAATTTAAATCACATTTTTTTGGAACATGGAAGATGAATAAAGAGTAAAGAACTGAATATGTTTAAAACCAGTTCTGAAAAAAATCGTAGGCACCAATGAGCACTGAAACAGATCTTTAAGATTAAATACACAAGTCTGTATTCGTCGATGTTGGAGAGTCTCATACAAAAGTAAAAGTTAGCAGTCCTTTGTGCATGTTCATCCAGACTTGCTGTCTCTCTTAGACAGACTGCTCAGTTACACATGCACCGGTAGCTGAGAGACAGACCGGGTGTCCCCTGAGAGTGAGAGCGGAGACGCATCTAGGCCATTGATTTTCAATGTACCCTTGGTCTTCTAATGGGCTGCATGAGCAGAAGAGAACCACACCAGGGTGACTGGGGCACAGGCTCGCTCTATGAAAACCTACTGACACTCATTTAGTCCAGCATGCTTTCTCCTATACATGACTCTGAGCACTTAAAACTTCACTCCACTTTGACACTATATCCTTCTATCTCTATTTATATATTTCACCACTCCTCTAATCTCTCAGAGCACTTACTCATACAAACATACAGACATGTTTAGTATGAAAAACCATCAGCACTTGGACTAAAAACCCAGATCCTACGCTGTCTGCACTTCTATCCAAAAAGCCTACGAATCGCTTCAACGCATCAAGCTATTTTCTCCGCTCGTTCCTGTCATGGAGCCAGGTGCCATTCACACACGGATGCTCGCTCGGAGCACATCTGGGTAGTGCTTTCAAGGAGCCAACGTGTAATTGGGGTCATAAAAGCTGCTCATGAATGAATGATGCATTGTTAAGGCAATCTCAGCCACGGACTCCGTCGACCTGGGATGGATGGATGGATGCAACAGGGTCTTTAGAGTGCCAGAGATGTTTGCAAAGAAAGAAAGAGCAGCATGTGTAGAGTGAGTGCAAGCAAGCATCCGTGTGTGTTTAAAAAACTGACATGTTCTTATTGACTTGTCAGGTTACATGCTTCTGAACAGGAAGCCGCCTGAAGGGCAGAGTTCAAGGCGGCAAACCTCAAAACGTTCCCTTCATTCCCTGCTCGCTGTATTAAGGTGTGACACTGCAGGTTCAGCCGGTTGCTTTATCGACTGTTACCTCACACTTTCACAAGGCTAAGACTGTGAAACCTGCATGTTTTGGAGGCTTGTGTTTTTGTGGCAAAGGTATCCTGCAGGCAACAACAACAACTGCTTTTTGTCGTCTGCCAGCCACAGAGGAAAATAGATATAGAGGAGAAATTGAATTTATTTGCAGCAGCAGTAAAATGCACTGTTTTCTTCATGAGTCCAGCCAAGACAACAAAACTTCAAACCCTAATTTCAAACCCAGCGTTATGTGTGTGTTACAGCATCATGAATAAAACAGTTATGTTGTGGAGAAGTTGCTAATTATTCAGCATAACTACAGTATGTGACTACAATTAAAGTGTGAATTATGTTGCTAAAACCAGCTTATTTAAGAATAGTCCTTAAAACCTGCAAAACAGATTTTTTTGGCTACTTGGGAGCTGCAGAAACGAGCTATAAACACAACACTAAAATATTATCACCCTAAAGGTCCAGTGTGTAACATTTCAGGGGATCTATTAGAAGAAATGGAATATAATATTCATAACTATGTTTTCATTGGTGTCTAATCACCTGAAACTAAGACTCGTTGTGTTTTCGTTAGCTTAGAATGAGCCCTTCATGTCTATATAGGGAGCGGGTCCTCTTCACAGAGTCCGACATGTTGCTCCGCCATGTTTCTACAGTAGCCCAGAACGGAAAAAACAAACTCTGGCTCTAGAGAGAGCCTTTAGCGTTTTTTCATTACCTGAATGCCACCGTAGTTCTCCGCCACGCTTGTGAAACTGCAGTAACGTGAGCTGCAGAGTGCAAAACTGTGGTACCGCCAGCCGCCGTCTGAATCCCGTTGCTCATAAAGTAGTGTTATTATGGTAAGGATCTCCTCTGAGCGAGGCTAACGGCGTTGCCACGGTTTTGCATTCGGCGGCTTATGTTACCGCAGTCTTGTAAAGGGAGGAGTGAGCGGAGGGGTATTCAGTCGGTTGCAATCTGCAACCACACCCCTAGATGCCGGCAAATCCTACACACTGTCCCTTTAAGTTGATATGGCAAATATATTACATAGCAACCTAATAACCATCTACATGTCATCCATTTAGAAATAACCTCACACTATAGTTCCTTTTCCTCACATTTTATATATATTCAATTGTTTTTATTGTGTAGCATGCTTTGCCCAAATAACTTGTTAGCCTACCACCTCAATATTTTCATGCTTGACAAGTCATTCACATGTGCACTCATAAAGTTCGAAGGTGAACCAGGACAGGTTTTTAATACCAAGTTTAATATTATTATACGACATACTGTATGATTACCTCGGATTCTAGAAAAGTGATTTTAGAACATATTCATAATTAGCACCAGACAATTAATTAAGAATGTAAAGGTCACCCCTGGAGTCTGTCTACTAATATAATTTATGACCTTTTTAAGAGTCACATTGGCAAATTGGTTATAATTGACCAGATGCGTGCGAAATTACACTCAGCACCAAGTCCTTTTTTTTTTTTTTGTCACAGCCCATAAAGACAGATTAGAGTGAGTCATATGTGGTATCTGAACTGCCAGGACACGCCGGGTTACGGATGGAGGCAGCATTGGGATTTTTCAGAGGAAATGAGAAAAAGATTTAGTGAGAAGTGGAGGAGAGACATAAAGACAGATAGAGAGACTGACAAAGAAAACGCAAGGTAAGCTAATCAAGTGCAAGAGTGCTGAGAGGGCAGTGCCCCAATAGAGTGGGACTCCTGACCTTGGCTTGTTGGAAACAGAGTGGAGAAGAGACCGGTGAGAGGTTGGCAGCCAGAGTTATAAAGAATGAATGAAATTAAAGAGAGGAAAAGGAAAAAAAGTGCAGAGAAGGGTAAATCAAGTCATGAAAACTGGGTTATAGCCGAAGAGGTCGGCTGGGATCCCATTTTAAGTTCGCAGTCTTGTTATTTATTTCATTTGGAGACCAAAAGGTCCCTCACTATACAACTGCTGCGTCATCACAATCAACAGTGCTTGCAAATTGAGACTAATTTGTCTTTTTGTTTTATGGTCATTTGAGCTAACAATTGCTTTTTGATGACTCCACAAGGCACATTGCACATTAAAATATTGCGGAAGCTTCTTTCAAAGGACAATTTTACTTATTACTTTAGTAATTTGTTATGAGCAGAAATTATTTTGTTTCCCAACAGGCTTTCGACTTCAAATGCACATTTTTTTTTCAGCACCGTGCAGCACAGAGCAGTACAAAAGGGAAACTGTAAGACTCTCAGAGCGTGGGATGCAGCTTACAGTTTAGTTAAAGAGGGTACGGCATGATCGACTTTAATGTATTTCTTTTTGTTTTTTGGGAAGAGAGATCAGAGGTGGGGGTGGTGTATGGTTCGCCATTAGGAGGGTGGGGGGATATAGGGGTTTGTTTTAGGCCTGGAACAATTAACCCTGCTTGTGTTTGTACGTGTATGAGGGCGGTGGATGTAAAAAGGGGTAAAATGTACAATGTGTAATTATCTTCTTGTGCCAGAGCCACACGGCCACAAGCATGAATGAGATTGACGTCGCTGTACATGTTGCTGTATGTCAACTTACAGAAATAACAACTTAAATCAGTGTTTGCATTTGATCGTCTTCAAAAAGTTTAACTGGTGCTTGCTACTACGGCTTTTCCTGTTGACCCACTGGTGTCGGATCGGCACTCGGTGTCGGCCAATACCGCAATTTCAGGTATCAAATTACCACAAAACTTTTATATCTGCAAAACTTTCCAAGAGTCAAGAAAAGCTATATTATATTTAACATCATCCCAGTAATGTTTATGGGCCGAGTGGGAACACGTGGGGAGAAAAACACGTGTGTAAAAGCAAACTAGGAAGCGGGGAAAACTT
Source organism: Sebastes fasciatus (assembly GCF_043250625.1). NCBI lineage: Eukaryota > Metazoa > Chordata > Actinopteri > Perciformes > Sebastidae > Sebastes > Sebastes fasciatus. The sequence goes on from NC_133814.1 coordinate 16,170,571, forward strand.
TTTTGGCTCATGCGCTAGACGAACAATTTTCATTGGAATGAATGGGCGCTATTGCTACTGATTGGTTTGGGCAACCTCCCAAACAGAGTTGGCCAACATGAACACTATGTCACAAAACAAAAGAACAGTTCAGTCTGATTATCAGGCCTGGGCAGAGAATCATCTCAAAGCTGGCAACTGCCCCGAGACCCCAGGACCTCGGAGGGCCGGAGGCTTCCAGATTCACCATGTGGCAATTTTGTTATTTGCAAATTAGTTTGCTAATACTGTATGCACCACTAAAGCACAATATAAACTAAAATATTAGAGGCCTTAAGCTGACACCACCTGTGTGTTGACTCGTAGACCTTGTGTTGTAGGAAAGCCTTTATTGTTTGTTTATATTACATGATGATATTCATAAATGAATTTGAGTTTAATCAAAATATCACAATAACTGCTGAATTACTAATTGCTAACTAATATATATGCAGTTCATTCAGAGTGGGAGAACGGTGAGGCTGGTTTGTCAAGGCCAACAATACACTTTGAAACTCATCATATTGTTCTGCCTCTTGATCTTGACTCAGCGCCACATACAACCCCAGCATGATGAAAGACAGAAAAAGAAAGCGATGAGGATGGCAGAGAGATTGAGAGAACGATGAAGGCTAACAGAGATGTACGCAGAGTAAACCGAGGGAGGAAATTAGTTTGGCAGGAAGACAGAATAAGAAAGAAATAGAGTTTAACCTACGAGGCAGGGAGTGTGAAAGCGAGCATGTGAGGATGTAGAGGAGAGAGGCAGGAGGCTGAAGAGGCGGTGGGTGGTGTAGCGAGATGAAGAATGAAGGAGACAGGGGGCAAGTGTTTGGTCACACAGCAAGTGCCTGATTAATTAAATCCACTGTTTGTTTCTGCACAATGAGCGGGCAGCTCGGAGGCTCGGTCTGGCACCTTGCCTAACGCTCTCTCACTCTCACAACACTCCTTATCTTCTTATCTGCCCTGTAATCTGTTATCCACACAGGAGCTTACAACTGTGATGAGTTTGTGTTCTTTTTATCATCTGTATTTGCATCCGCTGGTGCTCTGAAGCCACTTACAACAAATCTGTTTTGTTGATAGGCACATTTTGTAATGAATTTGATATGCAGTTGGTACCACTTTGCCACCAAAATGATAAATTAAACTGTTTTGATACTTAATCAAAACTTAATCGTAATTTTTCTATAATGTTTGTTAGATTTTTGAGTTTCAGTTTTTAGCAATTCCGGTTCCCTTGTCTGGAAGTCAATGTTTTTTTTTTAATGAGTTTCTAGTTAGATGCCTGAAATAAGGTCTGTGGTTAACACAAGCTGAAGAGATTTTAACATTTTGTTCTACAACATAAAATACATCAATGAATACCCCACTCGTGAATTTTGAAGCCGTTATACGTCTTTAAAAAGGCGGTTGCTAACAAGTGGCTTAATGAGACTACTAAACGTCATCACGCCGACTCGTCCTCCTTTACAGCCTTGTTGTGTATACTCATGTTCATGCGACCGTGGTGTAGTCCGTTTATAACCTAACATTAGCTTTTTACTTCTAGCGATTGCATTCACACTTCAAAAATCATAAAAGTGGTGTTCATTTGTAGAGATCTTGCTGAACAAAACGTGTAAGTATCATAAACCGTTTGTTTACCACAGTATTTATTTTCTGCAATAATCCAAAACCCAATGGAAAGATCCCATTGCTTTTTGTCGAGGGAACCAGGGCGATTCTAACTTCCTGGTTGGCCTACAAAAATACGTCATTCCTGGAGCCCTCTATGGTCGCAAAATCGATATCGAGGTATTTGGTCAAAAATATTGTGATATTTGATTTTCTCCATCTCCTAGTTTCAGCCACGGCCTGTCTCCCACTGGTTCGGTTCACCTGCGGTCATGCAAACTGCACACACCGGCCACGCCATACACAGACAAACTGAATGCTAACAAACATTTGCCCGGCTGTCTCTTACGCATGCCTGCACATGCCTGTGAATACTCACACACACACACACACAGTCTCCAGCAGACGTAAGTACATTCTCAAACAAAACTGTGGTTGCATAAGAAATAGCAAATGTAAGTAAGAACAGAAGTTCAGAACTCAAGGGTATTACAGCCACTGTTACAGCAGCGCACACACACAAAACCATCCTTGTAAGCACGCCAAGTGACTGTAATACCCGTATTGAGTCATTAGTAAGACGAGGCAGGTACCGGGGGGGACTGTGGTAATACTGATGTAGGTGCCGATGCACCTGTCTCCTGAGACAGACCCAGAATAGCTCGCAGGGACGCTGCGAGGCAACGCACACAATTCCTCTCAGAGCTGGAGGAAACCAGCTCAGGTCAGACACAGATCACCTGCCATAATCTAGAGCAGTCAAAGTTTGTTTTTGACAGAAATCCAATTAATTATATTTAATATATAAGCTAGATGTTTCCCCTCGTTTCCAGTCTTTAAGCTAAGATAACCATCCACTGTCTGTAGCTTCATATTTATTATAAACACATGAAAGTAGTATCTATTTTCCAAAATGATGACCACCAAGGTATTTTCTTTACCTTTATCTCTACTACTTTCAGTAGAATTTAGCATATTTTCAAAGTTATAGCGAATGGTTATTGCTTTATAAATCAATAAAAAGCCATTAATAAATGCGGTATTTGGGCTGCCAGGTTGTAAAAATAATCAATTTTGGCTGGTGTGTATCCTCCCATAAAGCTTTTATAAAGTATTTCTTAATAAAAGTAATATCTTTTCTTTAAAGTATACAGCACATAGAAATAGATTTTGTGTTAAATGTATTTATGGAGAAGGCTTAGTGAGGCTTTGCTGACAAAACACCTTCCATCTTATCCATGCAGGTAGACGCATTCACACCTGGGAGAGCCTCCGCTATTTTTCAGCCTCTATTGTCTGCGAGAAGATGCCTTTAATATGACATCATAAAGTCCCAAATGGCACATGAAATTACTGTTTAAGCATTCCTTTGGTGTAATTGTTATTATCCACCATGCAGCTCAGTGCGTGTGTGTGTGAAACAACCAGCAATTTCAGAGGGTGTTGTTCAAACACAGTGGAGTGGCCTCTCCCACTGCAAACCAACAGGCAACACCAGCCTCGGCAGCTGCAGCTCTTAATCTCCAGCTCGTCTAGCTGGTCTTTCTGTGTGTCTGCATGGGCGGAGGTTAATGGAACGCTGGGCATTAAAGCCGCTCTCTGTAGTTTGTGCGAGAACAAGTTTTCGGGTGTCGTTATGTAAGTGGAAATGAAATGCGAAAGGCCCTGAAGTGGAGAAAGTTAGCTTATATGCAGAGACTGAGAGAATCCGACTGTTTGAGCTCCACAAACTCTCAGCTCTTTGAAGCTGCCATGGGTAGAAATGGAGCAAATATGATTAAAAAAATATATTTTTATTAAACGTTATTTTTATCCCGAGGGGGTGCTCCTAATGGCATCTGCAAGATTTCACAGGAAAACAACGAATCAGAGCCGAGCTGGGGCCTTGCCGTCTCTGAGCAGCTGTCAATCACTCGCGAACTCCGATCAAAGGGTCAAACTAGGCAGCGCTGATCAAATATGAATCAATATTCTGTTACTGTAATAACTATTCCTCACCTCAAATGTTTTCAGAAACATTTCTTAGTGTACTTTTTTAGCTGTAAAATTAGATTTTTTGTGACTCTGCAGCCATGTTGAGATCAGTTCGAGGAAATACCAAACGCCGCCCACCAGCCGGAGCAAACTTTCTCATTTTACAGCTAAACAGTACACTACAAGATGTTTCTGACAACATTTGAGGAGAGAACTAGACATTACAGCAACAGAATATTGATTCATATTTGATCAGCGCTGCCTAGTTTGACCGTTTGATCGGAGTTCACGAATAACTGACAGCTGCCTCCGTTGAATGAACAGCCAATAGGAACGCTCTCTCTCTGAAATGACCTGTGATTGGTCAAAGTCTCCCGTCACGGGCTAGATTTTTTAAAGCCTGAAAACAGAGCCATGAGGAGGTGCAGAAGTCTAGTTATCTGAAAGGTTATCATGGATTTTTTGCCCAATGATGCCAAAAACATTCTGCCTACTGAAGCTTTAAGTTTAATCTAAAAAAAATGCTAAATAACTCAACTAAATAACAACATTATGACATCAATCCTCGCATATCACAGTTCTGAACAGCTGCCCCAAAGCCATATCAGCACTACGAGTCGACAAACAACTTTTCCATCAACATTTCAACACACTCAAGATAACTGGAAAAACCTGCCATGTTGCATGCATTTGACAATGATGCCAAATTGTAACTGTAATAAAAGTCCCTGTTTGCAGCCAGATTTACAGCTTTCATAAGTGATGATTGTGCTGTGACAGCTACTTGGAGCCGGCATGTGCCGAATGACAAGTTGTTTATCCTCACAGAGCTGATATAACTCTGAAGCGGCTGTTCAAAACCAACTACAAGTGTCAAATTTACTCTAAATGTGGCGACAGGACTGACGTTATATAAACACTGTATGGAGTTCTGTGTCTGCTAATGTGAATCTATATTGAAAAACATAAAAAAGTGTCATTCACTTCCAACAAATTATCCTGACGCACTCTTAGTGGTTGCTAATGTTTTTGGCCCTCAGCCTGGATGTTGTCGAACGCTCCGAGGAGTCAGATGCTTTCCAATCTGGAGCGCCTGTTACTCCTTCACGGGCCGATGACGCGGCGCACCTCTCTCATCACATTGGCATGATAATCTTGACGCCACACAAAGGGGTGAAACCAAAACTCAAGTGCGTCTTACCTGAAGTGTCCCACATGTTGAGCTCGATCCTCTGTTTGTCGATCTCGAAGCTGGCTGTGTAGTTCTCAAACACCGTGGGAACATAATTCTGTAAGGAGACACGTGGGGCTAAAATTAGAAGAAAGCTCAGAGGGGTGTTGTGTTAATTTAAATCAACATAATTTAAGGTAGACAAGAAAACTATTACTTCAGTGTGTGTGTAAAGTAGGTGAGGCCAATTCTGAGCTTTGACCTATTTCCAAATTCAGACATTTAGGTCACCAAGCTTTGATTTCATTACCCTCAACAGTTCAAGAATTTCAGTTGCAAAATAAAGTACAGAGGATATTCTAGTCTTTCTTCTACTTTTGGATATCATACATTTTTTGTTATTTTCGATACAATACCTGCCAATTAAATGTATTTCCCCTTATTGTTTATCTATTATCATCAATACACTGTAAGCATAGACAAAACCACAACTCAGACTTGATTATAATTTGCGATTTTTAGGTTGTAGCAGGCTCAGTTTTTAACCTATGAAACTAAAAAACCTAAGGAATCCATTGGTTCCAAACATGTCATACTAGCTTGTCCGAGGAGGTTAAATAAAGCTCCAAAGTTAAGCTAAATTTTGGCGAGGAAAAACTGGTATGGCCATTTTCAAAGGAGTCCCTTGACCTCTGACCTCACGATATGTGAATGAAAATGGGTTCTATGGGTACCCACGAGTCTCCCCTTTACAGACATGCCCACTTTATGATAATCACATGCAGTTTGGGGCAAGTCAGAGTCAAGTCAGCACACTGACACACTGACAGCTGTTGGGCTTCAGTTTGCCATGTTATGATTTGAGCATATCTTTTGATGATAAATGCAGTACCTGTGAGGGTTTCTGGACAATATTTGTCATTGTTTTGTGTTGTTAATTGATTTTCTAATAATAAATATATACATACATTTGCATAAAGCAAGCATATTTGCCCACTCCCATGTTGATAAAGAGTATTTAATACTTGACAAATCTCAATTTAGTTTTGTTTCTAGTCCCACATGAAAACGTTATAATTGTACATTTAATTCTGTTCCACACACTCTACAGGCAGGTGTTGATTCAGTATGATTAGAAGCAGTTCAGCTCACTGTTTGTTGTTGTTGTTGTGGTCAAACCAGTGATGTTTCAGTATATTTACAGACCAGACTGCTCCTGCAGCCACCGAAGCTCTCCATGCGCAAAAGCGCACAGAGCCAGAGATTTCTGTGGCAATAACTAGGCACTGATCTGGCTGTTTTTACATTTATAGTAGACCACAAAGATCAAGCCAAATTCTTATTACAGAGAAACACATAACCTGCGTGAAGAAATCACCCATGGGCATGACTGCATCTAATTTAAATGACGTCAATAAAACAGGAACAAAACTTTAGTTTTAATTAGACATAACATAACACTAAACATAAACCAAAATAATATAGAGAATGTGTAAATCACTCCATTACAACATTGTGCATTCATTACAATCATTGTTACTTCTAAGCAGTAACAATGTACCATGGTTGTATAAGAGCAAATGCCAAGCAGCTGTTTACTTTACTTATCTTTAAATCGAAGAATAAAAAAACACCAAGCCGGTTTGCATTAAGAAAGAACAAAACACTCCTTAATTTATATTAAAATCAACCACCACATACAATGAAATCTGGCTGAAATTTAAGCTTCTAATTAGCTTCCTAATTAGATTAATTAAATGGGAATAAGGTTTAAGTGTCAGTCACTTCCCATAATTTAGATGACATGACATATATTTAGATTGTTTATTATCACTATTATGTAGTCATATTATTTCTTTATATTAATCTTGTCTCTAGGTGGAGGCTTCAGATAAGCCCAGTGGGTTTTTTGCCTCTTCATACACTTTATATTATTCATTTAATTGTTTTGTTATGTTGTATAGTCTTAAATTGTGCAAAACAAATAAACAAACATCAGCAGGTTTTTGAAGTTTCACAAGAAATGTCCTGCTGGATGGAGACTCCATCGTGCACTATGTGTTTTTTAGGGACTTTTGCTCGTGTTTATCTTTATGAAATGCTGTCTCTTACCTCTGGGTACGAGTCTTTGGCAAAAACGTGAAGTAGAGCCGTCTTGCCACACTGCGTATCTCCAACCACCACGATCTTACAGCGGAGTAATCCTTTACTGCTCTCCATGGCAACCAGAGTATCACTGAGTGGTTCCTTTCTGCTGCTTACTGCTCATCTAGCTCCAAACTAGTTGAGTGTCTGAAGAGCAGCTTTAAATGTTATAAATATATATTTCTCTCTTGAAGAAGAAGAAATCACTTCAGATCCAGAAACTTCAGCACCGCAGTCTGGTGTAGTTTCGGCCACATGCTCTGCGTAATGCTGCGCTCCTCTCTCTGCTCCACCGGCTGAACTCACTGAGGCTCACTGACAACACCTGTCAAGGTGCGACTCTAAAAAACGCTCTTCCTGTGAGATCCTTCAAAATAAAGCAGTATAAAAAATAGTTGTTTATAAATGTATATCTGTCTAGATCAGGGGTGTGCAACCTTTACTATCAAAAGAGCCATTTTAGGCAAAAAAATTAAGTAATAATCTGTCTGGAGCCGCAAAATGTTTGAGCGTTGTGATGACGGTAACACAGTTTATATTCTAAGTATATAGTTTATAAGTCTAATGCAGTGAGGGCCAAAGAGCAAATGTACTACGGAGTATTAGGGCCACATTGAGGGTAAAAACAGCTGAGATTTACAGAATAAAGTCATAATATTACGAGAAAAAAGTCGTAATATTATGAGAATAAAGTCATAACTTTACGAGAATAAAGTCGTAATATTATGAGAATAAAGTCATAACTTTACGAGAAAAAAAGTCGTAATATTATGAGAATAAAGTCAGAAATTAACGAGAATAAAGTCGTAATATTATGAGAATAAAGTCATAACTTTACGAGAAAAAAAGTCGTAGTATTAGGAGAATAAAGTCATAATATTATAAAGTAGCATAAAATTACTACTTTATAATATTATGACTTTATTCTCCTAATACTACGACTTTATTCTCGAAATCTCAGATTTATTTTTTTTTCCTCAATGTGGCCCTAATACTCTGTCGTACTGTCGTACCATAGACCTACAACAATGATAAAGAGAAATGAAAATGTAAACAAAAAACAGTTATTCATTTCCATTTTTAAAAATCCATAGGGAGCCACTGGAGAGGGGCTAAAGAGCCGCATGTGGCTCCAGAGCCACAGGTTGCTGACCCCTGGTCTAGATGGATATTCGTGGGCTACATGGTAGATCAGAGGTAAACTTTTAACATATGTGGCCTGTGTGCACCAAAACAATATTAGTTGCTTATCTTATGGCCATAATAACCTAACTCTTACCACACAGCCAGATTTAAAGCCATAGTGTCCTTAAGAAAGTAACTAATATGCCCTCAAGCTATGTATACAGTATATATATATATATATATATATATATATATATATATATATATATATGTATATATAAATAGATTTTATTTTATTTTATTGTTTTTAATTAAATTTTTTTACTTGTGTATATTGTTTTTACTTATTTATCAATTTTTTGTATATAATATTTTTTTGCTGTATCTATACTGGCTTATTTTAGATTAATATTAGGTTTGTTAAGTTTCTTTGTACTGAGAATGTTATTATTTGGGACGTTTGTGAATGTTTGTTCTGTTGTTTCAAAATGAACAAAAAAAAACAATAAATATAATATTAAAAAATATATATATATGCCCTCAAGCACCAATAACACTCTATCTAGGTAGATTAGATGGATAAATTCCTAACAAGGTTGGATAATGTAATACATCTATTATTATTATTATATATTTCTGTGCTATTATTTTGAAGGAGACCATCTTACTTCCGGTCTTTCAGTAGCTGATTCTGGTTGTCTTCTAGTCTCAACCAGTGACAGGCATTCATATCAATTGTCCCCAACAGTGAACAGCAGCACATATGAAATGTGGATGTGTTTCATTAACATTACAGAGGAAATCTGACATTTTTTCAATATAGTGAAACCTTTAGGAAATTATATTTTTTATAGAGTGTTATTATCACAAGTGTCACACATTATAGCCTACAATAGGCTGATCATGTATACTTCATATATACAACTTCCTCACATTTTGTTTTTCAAGCTGTCGTAGTCCCTGTACAGTGGAGAGCTTTTAAAATGTACTTTTAAATCAAAGATACTGGATTAACTGGCACGTGACCCTGCATAAAGACCTGTATCCTGACCGTTTGGTAGCCTATGAATAACATTTAACTACATTATTCGCTTTGTTATAGGCTATTTGTCATTTACAATAAGATCAGTGAGCTGGCTCAGATAGATCTAGAGAGAGCTGAAGAGAGTCTTGTAGCTCCATCTTCTGGTCAAACTGAAGTAGTAAATTTACTTTCCACAGGCTACAGTGTAAATGTAGTGAGTCTGATTTCATTCAGTTGTTTATTTTAATTGGGAAATATCATATTCACAAAGCAAAATTGACAAATTCCAAGTCCTTATCTTTATTAAGTTAAATGTTACAGCAATACTGTTTGTACGATTAATAGTAGAAATGTAACGTGATAATGTTGTTGTAATATTCCTGGTAATGTTAACAGTTAATAATATCATCATATTATCAGTTTTCTTGATTTCCATCCTCTTTTCACTGTTGAAGAATTAACTTTTGGATCCTAAATTCAAGTAAAAGTAGAAAAATTAGGAATGGTAATTAGTAAAAGTAGGAAATAAAAAGTAGAAATACTAGTCAGGTATATTCAAAATCCTACCAAAGTAAAAGCACAGAAGTATAATTTATAAAATGTGCTTAGTATCAAAAGTAGTCATTATGCCGCAGAATGGCTCCTGTCCATGTAATGATAATACGCCACTTAATTAATATTGCATTGTACAAGGAAGACAAACTTTAATTTTGTGGAAGGTGAAGAATAATTTTAACCAGTTAATATTCTTTTGTGTAGTTTAATCCAGTGCATCATATTTAATAAGGTCATCACAGGTGAGCACCCTGGTGGCATTATTAAACGCCTGGTGGTGTTGTTAGATGCTGTTTCCACAGCCAATACATTTGAACTGTAATCCCCCAGTCATTAAAGGAGAAGGGCAGACCACATTAATCAAGTACTGATCTCCTTTGCTGTTTGTTTGGGTAGCCTAAAGAAAATCCCAAGTATGCACTTGGGTGTTATTTTATTGTTTGTTTATTTATTTATGTATTTATTTATTTATTTATTATTATTGTGTTATTGTTATTATTATTATTATTGTTATTATTATTATTATTATTATTATTATTTATAAATATTGTATGTTCAAATAAGTGAAGTAGAGTGTAATTATATCAGCCATTTAATAAGTAAAGGCTGTTCATTTGTTGACTGGGAAAATAGCTCGCCTGCTGTTACAGTAACAATCCAGAGGGTGACAGCAGAGGAACATTTTTAAATTAATTATTCTCTATGGCCATTTAGATCATCTTTTCTATTGAAAGGAATCCATTCTAGTTGTGGTAGAACATAATCATTTACAATATCAATACCACTGTATGACATCAATATCTACACAATCATACCAAAACGTGAATGGATTCCTTACAATAAAAAAGATAAAATATTTTCCCCTGAAATGTAGTGGAGTAGAAGAATAAAGTAGCAGAAAATGGAAATACTCAACATTGTGCTTAAGCAGAGTGTGTTCTTATTATATTCCATCACTGTCTCTTTTATTATAGATCAGTTGTTTCTGGAAACATGTTTAAAGTGTAGGTTTCAGTTGTTAAAGTTAGTAAGACATAAATTAATTCAACACTGTAACTCCAACAATAGCAGAAATTCAGATAGTGTCACATTTTCCTTTTTTTTAGGCTAAACTTCCATTTTAAATGAGTTCACAGCAAGTTTAGAAATAACTGAACTGGGTTTTTTTAGAGGAAATGTGGTAAAGAAGAAAATATGTCATATTGGTTGTTATGACAAGATGCCTTGAGACAATAATGTTCACCAACAAGTGGTCACATGGTGCATCAAAAAGCATCCTGTCACTGAAAAACTGTGATCAAAGAGTGTGAAAACACAGAGCATCTGAGAACACTTCAGACATTTCCCTTAGACCAAACTTAGTTACCACAAATGTTTGTTTTTCAACTAAGTTGATGCCCGTGTGGCCCAGTGTAAACATCTGTGCAGACAAATCCTCTCGTTGAGTCTCGGTGACAGATTCTTATGAACTTGAACGGGGGAAAGAAGTGTTCTGACCTTAACATGTGTCTTTATATTAGCAAAAGGAATTTCCTGCCCTTTAAAAATACATTTATCTTTCTCACCATCCCTCTACTTCCTGTCTGACAGACTCAACCACCATGAGAAAGCTGCTCCAGTTGCAGGGTGCAAGAAGTGTGCACAGACTGTGTAGGCACATGTTGGGCGACTGAAACCAGTCATTGCCATTATGAAGGGAAGGAGCTTACTTATAAATATTTCATTTGAGTACGTCTTAATATCAATTACCCAGCTGTGTCTGGTGTTTTAAAACACACACAAAGGCCTTAAATACATCAGAGGTTTTTTATTAGAATAATGGATTACAATGTCAGTTTATGCTGATGCTTGCATGAGGATATATGGGAGGAACCTACCTCAGATTGGTTCCCATTAGGACTGTCAAATTAACGCGATAATAATGCGTTAACGCAAATTTGTTTTAAGGTCACTAATTTCTTTAACGCATTGCGATTTGTAGGTTGTAGCGGGCTCAGTTTTAAAGCTAGAGTGAAGATATGTTATAAATTTAGCTACATTTTGGTCAGAAATGTTTTTCAAAGGGGTCCCTTGACCTCTGACCTCAAGATATGTGAATGAAAATGGGTTCTATGATTACCCACAAGTCTCCCTTTTACAGACATGCCCACTTTATGATAATCACATGCAGTTTGGGGCAAGTCATAGTGAAGTCAGCACACTGACACACTGACAGTTGTTGTTGCCTGTTGGGCTGCAGTTTGCCATGTTATGATTTGAGCATATTTTTAATGCTAAATGCAGTACCTGTGAGGGTTTCTGGACAATATTTGTCTCCTGTGTTGATAAGAGTATTAAATACTTAACAAATCTGCGATTAACTATGAGCAAAAAGTAGTGACATCTTTATTGTCACAACCTGGAGATAATAATTTATTCACATCTGTATGCACTAGATAGTTATAATATTATATGACTCCTCCTGAATAACAAATGGGAGCCAAACTGTTTTGCTTCCTCCAGGACAGACCTCAGATAATCCCATTTCTTCCTCCCAGCACTCCAGTATCCGGGGTTTGAAGCTCTCCACAGCTTTCTGGCTCACATCTCTCAGCTTTTTGCCAACAAAACGGATTGGTCACTTTTTCAGCTGCATCAAGCCAGCCACAAAGAGGTAGAAAAACAGTGGAAGCTGCAGAATTTTACATAAAAATAAAAGCATGTCAAGTCAGTTTCATAAATGGAATCCTGTCCACAATAAATATTGAGTACAACCAGACACAAACACGCTCATAATTTATCATGGATCATCCCACTGAGCAATTTTAATGTCAGTTAGCTGAGTAATTGAAATGCTATATATAGGCTGATATCACATTTGGTTATACAGAGTTGAAAAGTGTGGAGCTCATTCAGTTACATTCACAGAAAGATTGCTTCAATATTTAGGTTACATTGTTGATGTGTGGAAACAGTGCACCCACAAAGAGACTAGGTGTAATTATTCTTTCATATTCTGCACTTTTCAACACATCTTTGCTGATAAGTGCTATATAAATATGATTTATTATTATTATTATTGTTATTGTTCAAAAGAAAATAGCCTAGATTTCTTGGGTCACAGTGACCTCATGGCCTGGGACTGATTTTAAAGGTCCCATATTATGCTCATTTTCAGGTTCATACTTGTATTTTGTGTTTCTACTAGAACATGATTACATGCTTTAATGTAAAAAAAACTTAATTTTCCTCATACTGTCAGCCTGAATATGCCTGTATTTACCCTCTGTCTGAAACGCTCTGTTTTAGCGCATTTTGACGGAATTGTAACAGAATTGCGTTGCTAGGCAACAGCTTGGGTCCATGTGTACTTCCTGTCAGCTGATGACATTCACATACACTGCAACCAGGAATAAACTGGGACACATTTAGAATGTTTACGTTTAAAACTGTGTCAAGGGTCTAAATATTGTATATTTGTGACATCAAGAATGGGCAGAAATCCCGACAGCTTGTTTCAAATGCAGAGTTTCTGAATACGGGCTGTGTGTGTTTCCCTGTGGATTGAGTGTTTCGATACTTTCACAGTATTTATATAGGACTCAAGCCTGCTTTATAATAAAAAAAACATGAAAATCTCACTTTTTTATAATATGGGACCTTTAAAAGATTAAAAGAATAATAGCATATGTTTTCATTAATCAAATCTTATTTTAGTCATTGCTTATCTCTTTTTTAAATTGGTGAGATTATATACTATATAATTTTTTGACTAATTGCTTTTGAGGCCACAGGAAGTGTTTTATTGTGAAAACCAAAATCGGAATTAGTGTTTAACACGTGTTTGTATTGACGTCAGTCACTTGTTGAGCGCAGACAGGAAACCCTGCAGCAATAAGCTCATTTTACAAAGGAAACCACTGTGTTTGGTGAGGGACTTCTTTTATATCAGTTTACCAGAAATATTGTCATTCAACAGGACTGTTTTATTTTCCTTTAGTGTGAAATTTTTTTCAAAGAAAACGCCCTAAAACAGGCTGAACTATTGATCTGGACTGAAAACCACAAGAGAAGAAGGTGCGCTCATCACAAGTAGGTTATTATCATGTCTGGTGAAGAGGCTCCAACTCCTCCGCAGCAACTGCAGCAGGAGAAGATGCCCGACGAGGAGCCTCCACCGGCGGCTGCAGAAGCTCCGCAGGAGTCCGGCAGCCCCGCAGCAGCCGAGGAGGAGAAGCCCGTCTCCTGCAGGGCTCTGGTCCTCACCGGCTACGGAGGCTACGACAAGGTGAAGCTGATGCAGGTGAAGCCGCTGAAGACGCAGCAGCAGCAGCTGGAGGCTGGAGAGGTCCTGGTGAACATCAAGGCGTGCGGGCTGAACTTCGCCGAGCTGATGGGCAGACAGGGACTGTACGAGCTGCTGCCTGCACCGCCTGTCGCCATGGGGATGGAGGGGTCAGGGGTCATCGAGGCAGTCGGGCAGGATGTGAAGGACAGGAAGGTGAGTCAGAAAAGGCCCTCTGAATGTGCACTCACATAGCCACTAAATACCACTACTACTTACTGAAGTATGCAAAGTGTTTCTAGTCTGTAAATCTGCATCCTATTGGTTCTCCAGTGGCACATGGGTTGTCACTCCTGGCCAAAACATGTTGGTAATCTTTTCCAAACATTAAAACAGATCTTTTTTCCATCTACAGTTCCCCCATTTCTTTTGTGGAAGTTGTAGAGAAACCTGTAAAAATGAAAACAGCCATTACTTCACTGTTTATCTGAATATATATATATATTTCAATCAGGAGAGACTCATATGAATTGAATGGTAATTTATTACAAAGTGCACACATTTATGAATAGTAACAGTCTTTGGCGATTTAGACCCAATGTGACATAGTAAGGGGGAAGTGATGCCGTGGTTGGATTTAGGATTATTCACCTAGGTGATGGTGGTAGTGAAACGATTGATGCAGATCTGATGAATGAAGTGGAGCAGGATTACTCTGATGTGATGAATCTGGAGGTGATGGGGCGATGGAGGGTCGCATCAGTTTGTGCTGATACTGACATTGAAAGCAGCATAGAAGAGAACAGTTTTAAACTTTTGACAGCAACAATGTGATTGGTTTAGGGAGATATACCAAGATCTGATTGGTCACTGAATAGAGAGAGACGCCCATAATCAGCTGACATAGTAAAAGCCCATGAGAGAGAGACCCAGAATAAATGAGAATGAATGAGATTGCACCCCTAGTCTTCCTGACTGAATTTGTGAATGTCTGTAAAGGGGAGACTCGTGGTTACCCAGAGAACCCATTTTCATTCACATATCTTGAGGTCAGAGGTCAAGGGACCCCTTTGAAAATGGCCATGCCAGTTTTTCCTCACCAAAATTTTGCGTAACTTTGGAGTGTTATTT
The DNA here is from genome assembly GCF_043250625.1 of Sebastes fasciatus. Classification (NCBI taxonomy): domain Eukaryota; kingdom Metazoa; phylum Chordata; class Actinopteri; order Perciformes; family Sebastidae; genus Sebastes; species Sebastes fasciatus. Next base: position 16,185,598 of record NC_133814.1, read on the forward strand.
AACCTTCTTTGCAACAAGCTAGTATGACATTGTTGGTACCAATAAATTCCTTAAGTTTTATGATAATTAAATGATATATATGATAACAGTATCTTCACTTTAGCTTTAAAACTGAGCCCGCTACAACTTAAAAAACACTAGTTGCGTTAATACGTTAAAGAAATTAGTGGCGTTAAAACAAATCTGCGTTAACTTCAAATCTGTCAGACCAAAAGTAAAAAAAAAAAAAATATTCCAGATTGCAATGATAGAAAATATAGAAAAGCAGATAATCCTCAATTGACAAACTGGAACCAATTAATTAGTCAATTTGCAATATCTACCAATGCCATCTATTTGTACAAGCAGCCTTATTCTATGTCTTAAAACATCTCCGCACATTCTGTTGTGTATGCAGAGGGAAAGAGCCGAACCCCTTCATAAATAACCTCCATCAGTCTAACAATCCATTAATGTAATGCGGTCTATTCATGTGAGGAAAGAGGTTTTTTCTTGTAAAATTCTTGCGTTATGAACAGTTACAGTGTTTGATTTACAGTGTGTCCTTGAAGAGTGTTTACATTCTTCTCCCCGGCACAAGAGTACATTTACCTTCTCCTTGATAAGAGCTTTCCAGAGGTCGAGTTTTACAGTTTTTAATTCATCAAGTCTGATGAAAAAGGTTCAGAATATTTATATGCAATATGTGTCTGTGCCTCCTTTTAAATCCAGTCAGCTGCAGACTGCTCTATTTGAAGCACCTGATTCATTGCAGTTAAAGCTGCAGAGCTGATCCCAGAGGCCACTGGTTATATGTACTGTGTTTTATTATTTTTCAACATATGGAGGATAAAAAACATAGTGACTCATTGGAAGCAACCTCCATGACTTCATGTCACAGGCTTTTGCAGAGACTCTCCAGCTTTCACTTGTTTACTTGCGCTGCTACAAAGAATCAAAGCAGCAGAGTTCGCTTATGTTCTGCGTGAGTACACTCGTAGTACATATGGAAGACACTCATATTTGAATGAGTAACAGGATTTTTCAGCTGTGTCATTGGGTTCGAAAGAGGCGATGTATTTGTTCTGTATGTAAATCTCAGCGACCGATGACTCCCATGCAGAACTCAGGGACAAAAATCTGACGTTATTTTCTCTCATTTTTCTTCTAAATCTTCATCCTTCCATAAACTGAAGAAGCTTTTTTTTTCCTTTATGATCTGAGTAAGTTGAACCTTGATCTGCTGTTCTTGTCAAGAGAAGTGAAACATTCAGGGAGCTTTTGCACAGTTAATCATTGTGAATCCTAGCCCCAGTTTGTGCCTCTTGTGTATTAATTAATGATTCTTCTAACCGTCAGGATGGAAAATATTTAAAACCCGTTTCCCAAGTTCCACTTTTTCCTAATCCAGACAAAGATGGCAGCAGGAAATGACATATTTCCTTGCTCAATTTGTAAGGAATATTTTTTCATTCATCAAGTCTTGTTAAACAACCTAGTTTCTTTCAAAGATCGCTGGGTATAAATTCCCAGTAATAATATCTGCTGCTTGGCTCTGTGACTAGATGTAATGTTAATACATGAGAGGCACAAACTAGGGCAACGTGCATCCATAGAGAGGCGAAGTCCCGCCCCTTCCGGTGGACCAACATATTGGGGGAAAAAATATGAACGGTAGTCAACGGTGAGAGACAAATCATTTGATGATCCCGTTTGAATCGCGCCATGAATCGCACATACGATGTTTGTCAGTTTACAACATAATTTTGCAAGTCAAGAAAGTCGCAGTTTGTCGTAGTATAATTTAGTTTTGTGTGAAACCGCTCAGTGAACTACATCTCTCGTCTGAGATATAATAAACGTCACCAACACTAGCTAGGTAACGTTATCTTACCTGATGTGTTTTATCCAGCGACTCCTGGTCTTTTTTTATCAGCTCGTGTGAGTACATCCCAGTAGGAAACACACACGCATCGTAGCTTTAGTGAGAGAGAGACGTCACTTACGCGACTTTTGGGCGTGTCATCTTTCTAATTATGTATTTTCACAGTCTGATACAGTTTTACAACAAACTGCGACTTTTTTAGACTTAAAAAATAATGTTTTAAATTGACAAACATTATATGTGTGATTCATGGAGCAATTCAAACCACAGACCATACTAATCACCAGCATGAGACACAGTAACTATATTTAGCTGTAACGTGAACTGGGTCTTAAAGCGGAAGTGGGTAGAAATGGAGCGAATATGATTAAGAAAAAGTCATTTTTATAAAACGGTCACTATATCCTGACAGTAGTGCATGAGACAGGTAATCTGAAAAAAATCACGTCCCTCTGTGTCCTCAAGTGTCCTCCGGTGCCCCTACTGACATCGACACGACAGCCTGCCGTGTACTGTGTACTGTTTAGCTGTAAAATGAGAAAGTTTGTGACCTGGCCATCATGACATCATTTTAAAGCTAAACAGTACACTACCAGATGTTTCTGAAAACATTTGAGGAGCGAAATAGGCATTGCAGTAACAGAATATTAATTCATATTTGATCAGCGCTGCCTAGTTTGACCGTTTGATCGGAGTTTGTGAGTGATTGACAGCTGCCTTTTGTTGAATGAACAGCCAATAGGAATGCTCTCTCTCCCTGTGATTGGCCAAAGTCTCCTGTCACGGTCTAGATGTTTTAAAGCCTGAAAACAGACAAACAAGGAGGTGCAGAAGTCTAGTTCTCTCTCAGAACACTTGAATAACAACATGCTGAAAGGTTATTATGGAATTCTTTGCCCACTAATGCCAAAAACATCCTGCCTACTGCGGGTTTAACTTACACTTTGAGGTCAGTCATCAGTCTTCTTTCAATTAGCCACATCTTTAACATGTTTAACACGTGTGTTTTGGATTACCGAACCTCCTCCGTGTCCCTCTGTGTCAGTATGGAATTTCCCTTCTTCCTCCTCCATTTATAACCCTCCTATCCCACCCTCCTCTCCTTCCTCCCTCCATCCTTCTCTCCATGTTCGAGAGCAAGAATCCTATAGAGGGAGCAGTGCGTTCCCAAAATCTCTTTTTTGGAAGGAAGCAGCAAAACACCACATGCAGCAGTGCAGGAAATGGTGTGAATTTAAGGATTCCAGTAAGACCTTTTAGGTGGAAAATGGTTAAGATTCAAGATGGTAGGTTAGGTTGGTGTAAGAATCTGGGTGGGACTGCAGTATAGGCACACAGAGCAGCGGACAATCACATTAAGGGAATCCAAAGTGTTTACCGAGAGAGGCTGATCCTGTTTCAATCGAGCAGCAGCCAGGCTTCTCCAGATGAGGACAGCAGGGTGTGGCTGCTTCATAAGACGCTTGGAAAGCAGACAAAGCTGATGTGTGATGTAGGATCCCATTACAGCATTACCTCGTCACAGATGCTCGGAGATAAAAAGCATCAACGGTCAATAATTATGCCTCATAACTTGATTGATGTTTGTGTGTTAAACTGTTCCAACTGGCCGCTTTGAAAGAAACACACCATCTGTTCTGCAAAATAATCTCTTTAATCAACTTAGTGTTGTGTGATGAGAGGATGTGTAGCAATGTGTTCTGTATTCATCTGCAGCATAATCCGGTCAATTTAAAGCAGGTGCCCTGTGTTTATATCTTCCATGTATTGATATAAACAGCAGTAAAAACTGTACTGTCCCACTTAATTTGCTGGCCAAAGTTTCGTAGTAACTGATTCAAAATAAACAGCAGGTTTCCACACAAACTGTCACTGTCCTACTTCAAACATCACCTCAGTTACCTCGGGTCACGTCGGCGTTCCAGGAACTGAGCTCAGCCTTTTTTAAAAGTTGACTATCGTGCGTTTTTTTGAGTTTCATAAGACCCAGAGGTTGAGAAATGTTATCAACCCCAAAACGGAGCATCTGAGTCATGTGAGGTGGAAGTTGAAGCTGGAAGTTTGAGCTATTAGAGTTATCTCACTATAAACAGACATATGCTGCAAGATGTGTTTGTGTGTGTGTGTGTGTGTTTTTTAATGTGGTGTGTAATTATTTGTGTGTCATCTGTCTATTGTGATGGGTTTGTGTGCAGCAGGAAGTGGGCGTGGCTCAGAGCTCTCAAGGCTGTTTTAACAGGAAGCAGTGCAGCGTTCACAATCACACTTCTTTCCTGAGCCCTTCACTTTCTTGGCAAGTTTCGCAACACCAGTGATCACTTTTATACTAGCGCGTCCCCGTGGAAGAAAACAGGACACAACGCAGGAACAACATTTCCCATGAGCCCCCTTGTTTGTGCAAAACTTTTGCTGGTTCAAATTTCTCAAATGTGAGGATTTGTTTTGCTTTTCTGTGTCATATATGTCAGTAAATCAAATTTGGGTTCTAAAATGTTGGTCAGACAACTCAAACAGTTTGAAGACGACGCCTTGGGCACTTGGAAATTTGTTATTGGCATCTTTTACTATTGTGTAGGCCAAACAATAAATCAGCAGATTAATCGATAGTGAAAATAGTCTTTGCTTGTTGCCATAATTTCAGTAGTTCAAATATATGAACATGATCGTTGACAGAGCACAGCAGCAGAGTAATAACTTGCCCTCATGTCATTCAACAGCAAAGATACATCAGGTGATTTCCTGCCTGCTTGACCTCAATTTGGCATTTGCCGGCACTGCAGACGAGAGCAAAGTGGTGGTGACACAAGAGAAATGAGCTCATGGAAGAGGCAGCTACTTCTCGTTTTCACAGTCAAACAACATCTGTCTTATACTCGTCCCTTAAAGAGTCAGGACTAGGGATGCAAAATTACAGGAATATTCAAGTTGGACCTTTCCATGGGAGTTAATGGAAATTAACAAGAATAAAATGGAAATATAGCGGTTATCTTCTCAGGCTGCATATATCATGTCATATACAGATAGAAACCAACCTTTTACCATGCCAAATAAATCAATTCTCTCAGTCAAGCCTCACGTTGCACTCTGGGCTGGCGGGCCACAGAGAAACTCACGTTAGCTAAGCTTACAACAAGCTTAAAAATGTCTATCTCAAAGCCAAAGAGACGTAAAGCTGATGGTGAAAATCGCCAATTATGAGTACTTTACCAGCACTAGATACACTAGAAGAGGCACTACATGTCAAATCACGGCTCGTTTTCTGCCAGTTTTCCTGAGGGCTCGAATGAAAGAAAAGGGGAAGCGTGTGACTTGTTTATTCCATGTAGTAATGTCTATTAACATTATACTGTAAGGGTTATTTGTAGCCGTTAACTGACAAAGTATCCTGTGTGGCCCACAAACCCACAGTGATTTTTTCTTATTTGGCACCACTTGATTTTGAAGTTGAATAGCCCTGGTTTATAGTGAACAGCCAATCTATAAAATAAATGTTTTGCAATAAAGAATGAATGGAAGTAGATTAATTCAAACTCGTCAATTAGTGTGCTCAATCAACCTACATCCCACATGGTAAATGCAAATGATCTGTGCATATGATGGAAGAGTATTACTACTGTTCAAAGGTCAGATTTTTATATTGAAATTGTGCAAAAATTTCAAAAATCCCAAGCTTCACTTCCCTTGGAAATTGTCCAGAAATGTTGCAACTCTAGTCAGGACACAGACTCAACATCACCACCAAGATCCCCTCCATAACTTTCTCTCCTCTCTTCCTCTTCCTTCCCTCAGGTCGGGGATCGAGTCATGGTGTTGAGCCTCTGTGGCATGTGGCAGGAAGTGGTTGTTGTGCCCGCCAACCGCACCTTCCTCATGCCCGAGCAGATGAGTTTTGAGGAAGGTGCTGCTCTCCCCGTTAACTACTTGACCGCCTACATGATGCTGTTTGAGATCGCCAACGTGAGGCCGGGCAAGAGTGTTCTCATCCACATGGCAGCAGGTAAGAGACGCACGCACACACACACAATGAATTTCAGTGATTACTGAAAACCTGAGGCAGCGAGTGATCCGTGTCATATGAAAATATTACGCCATAATAATGAAGATGCATCATTCCAGCAAGTTATAACAAAATCCAAGAAATTAGAAAAAGTAATTTCTCCAAAGTCTGGATTCTTCTCTCCGTTTAATTTAGGTATGCTGTAGAATTTGTGCCATTTAAATGACAATTTTTATAATTGAATCATCATTTAAAGGACCAGTTTGTTTGTTTGTTTATTTATTTATTTACACATATAAAAAAAAAAAAAAAATACAATATATAATTTGCAAGGGGATGTGAAGGAGAATTGCCTAAAAACCCTCCAGGCTGCATATTATATGAAATAATTACAGTCATGTAATATACACGATTTGTATGTATCTATCAATAATTTTAGAGATAGTAAAAAACAGACATAGTTTAGTACTTGACAACAACATAGACAATACACTGAATTTAATTGGAAAAAGATATCAACAGTATAAACATTATACATGATAAATTAACAAAATTGTGATTTTAGACACGATTGATCTCCTCAAACTAAATCAGTGGTCTCCATTATGTTGTGCGGGTGGACAGACCGTCTCCCACATTGTGACGTATAACAATCGTCCCCCACCAGTCTCCTGGGTAACCTGTGAAGAGTCACACAGTTCGTTCACTCCGGGACACTAATCACTTCTCTGAATGCCGCCGCATTTCTGTGCTGAAAAGCCGAGAGACCATGGGTCACGGGTGACTATAGAGACAGTGTGTGTGTGTGTATGTGTGTGTGTGTGTGTGTTTTGCGGTCTCATAGCAGCTTATTCATAAAATGGAAAACAGGATAATTATTAGGTGTGGTTGCTTTGGCAACACCTGACATTTCAAAAAGGGGCTCCAACATTGTAACAAGCAAATACGTCTCATTTACTGCAGAGAATTGTGTGTGTTTAAATAACCAAGGTGCATGTAGTATTCTTTTTTTAATCACAGTAGGATGATATTCATCTTTTAACAATGAACTTTGAACCTCAGCTTTTGCTCAGAAACAAAATATAAATTTGGACTTCTACAATTGTATGACAACTGGGAAAACTCCATATTTCTGGTTTCTTTACTCCTGTATGACAGTAAGCTGAATATCTTTGACATTTGAGGACGTCATCCGAACACTTAGACATTTTTCACCATTTTCTGACATTTTACAGACCAAACAACTAATCGATTAATCGAAAAATAATCGACAGATTTATCAACAATGAAAATAATCGTTAGTTGCTACTCCAGAACAGCTACTAAAACACATCTAAGCCACGCCCGTAGCAGTTAGTAGCTCCTCACAGGACATCAATTGGTCGGTGCACTGGCTCGCCGGACAAAAACACATTATTTGAAGCCTGAAACGATGGATTTTCGTGTGATATTTGATCCTGATATTTTCCACATGATCTCGTGACATCGCAAGAATCCAGCTGCCGTGCAAGGTAAACTAAATGGACCTTATAGTGGGATTTGTTTTATCCACTGCTGTTGGAAATATTCATGCAGTGCAGCCAAGCATTGTTCAAAACAACATAACTTTATTTTAAATTCTAGTGGAGACCCCAAACTTTCCAAAGATATCAATTATGTCCAGCTGAATTTTGGGAAAAATATGTATAAAGAGATACAAATCACACATAATTTAGAGTTGGAACAAGCTGAAACAGAATATATACAGTATATGTATTACTGTCAGTTAGAATAAGATGATTTTTCAACCTTTGAGATACTTAAAGGAAATGAGTAGGGGAAAACTGGATTTCAAGGGGTTAAAAGGTCATACATGTAGAGTAGATTAACAGTGGTGGGATTATGGTCAGATTAATTTCGAATAACTCCAGTGACCGTAGTGGCACTACACTTCTAAACCTTAGAAGATTGAGAAACAAATAGCAGACAGTGCTTTCAGCCAAATCGACATTTTATTCACTTTCAAAAAAACACTGTTATTTTAGCTAAAAATCTGAATAAATCCCTGATTGATCACACATTACCTGTGCCTTATTGTGCTGTACTTTATATGTGTTACAATGTGATGGACTAGTTTAACCTGAGCAGTTTAGACACGCCCTCAGATGTTCCTCTCTCGAGGGTGTGACGACCATAAAACCTTTCAGACGGTCAGTGAAACATCTTCAAGACAACATAATGTGTATTTCAGTTGTTTAACAATAGTAATTATGAGCTTATTATGTGAGTGCTGGGAATTTTGCACCCAGTGTCTGTCCAAAACTGTAAGCATGGATAAATTAGAGATAAATATTATGTATTATAAAAGCCTGCTTTGTAGTCACTAGTTAAAGCTAGGGTTGGTAATGTTCTTCAAAAGCATATTTTTGTTATATTTGTTGGATTTTTCATTTCATCCCGATGGCAATCAATAAATCAAATGCTCTGACTAAAAAATGTAAAACCGGCATTTCCGGCTGTCGCAGGACTGTAATAAACCTGTTCAAACATTTCATTTGGAGTCTTCCACAAGCTGCCAGCTTGTTAGCTGTGAGTACTAATAATAGCCATGCTCATTGTTCATGTTCATTATGATATGTTTATGTTCATAATGATAATTGTAGGGGAGTGGCTTTGGAGGGAAGCCTGAAGTGACGGACTGTCAGTGTTGCAGACTTGGCGACTTTCTCGCTAGATTTAGGGACTTTTGGAGTTAGTGCTGCTAGCTTCTTTCATTGGAAAAGAGTTGGCAACCCCGGGCTGGGTTTTTCGGTTGGATAATTTTTAAAAATCTAGCTTATTCTTTCTGGTTTCTCAAGATTACTAGAGATGTTCGGATGCCATTTTTTCCTTCCCGATACCGATTTTTATACCTGGACTTGTGGTATCAGCCGATACCGAGTACCGATCCGATACCAGCATGATAAAAAAAGATGATATAGTTATTATTATTATTCAACAGCTGTTTACTACTGACCGTGTATGGATGTGATATTCTTACTGTCTTTATTGTATGGCCTGGCTCAGGTTAAACCCTTAATAAAACATGAACAAATACATACAGAGAATGAATGCAATAGAACTTTCTTTTCTTATTTAGTTTGTCAGTTACAGAACATAAATTAATAATATATAAAATAATCCGGTTCAACGAGTGGATTTTTTTTCTGGGTTAATAAATTATGGTATCGGATTGGAGCATACATAACATACTCGCCAATTTATACAAATTTTGGTCCGTTTCTGACGTATTTCCGATACTGGTATCGGTATCGGAACAACTCTAGATTACCACTCCTAGCTTTAAGACAGATCAGCATAATGTCTCAGCACTTGAGCTTTGCCCGTCTACTCAAATGACTCCTGCCTTTTTGAATGAGTCACAATGCCATTTTTGTCATTTTTAGCTTTTGTCTATTTGAAGTTATTTATGATATGTTTAAAAGACGTTAATGCTGCAGTGACTCAAGAGAGCTCAGTGTTTATCAACCGCTCTCCAGTCCAAGTATACAGGTCAGTTAATATCAGCATCCACCATCACGGTCCAGTGCTCTGCTGCATGCATCCCCTCCTTCTCTCAAAGACCACGTTTCAGTGTTGAGCGTGTGGGTGGCTGTCAGCTGACCTGTATGAATCAGCCAGGGTGAAGGAGAGGGCAGGAAGGATTACTGGTGAGTCTGCACGTCCAAGCAGCCATCATTGTCCAGACAGGACTGTCTGCTATTTCAGTTGTTTGTTCCTCGGTCTTCCAAGATTTCAACCACCCTACAATCACCAACCACTGTAGAACTGAGTGTGATACCATTACCATCACTGGAGTTATTAGAAATGAGTCAGACCATAATCCCACCACTGTTAATCTACTGTAAATTATGTGGGTTTTGAACAATGTTTGGCTGCACGGCATGAGTTTTGAATGACTGAGCCATACAACACATCCTTGCAAGGTATTATGAGTTAAAAAGCACTGGTGTAGATTCATTGTTTCATGATTTAAATCACTCATTTCAGATAGGAATCACAGAGGTTGAAAAGCTTTTAATGTGAAAAATGAAACACCTTCAGTTACTATTCTCACTTCTGTCTGTGCTGCTGTCTGCACATCCCTAGGTGGTGTTGGTACCGCTGTTACCCAGCTGTGTCGGACTGTGCCAGATGTGACTGTTTTTGGCACGGCGTCAGCCTCCAAACACGAGACCATTGCCCAAGGTGGCGTAACTCACCCCATCGACTACCGCACCAAAGACTACGTGGAGGAAATCCACAAAATCAGCCCGAAGGGTGAGAAAACACACAACTGCTTTCACTGCACATCATAAGTGTTTCAGCACTCAAAGCACGAATCAGTAGCTTACTCGCATGGCCAGGAAAGTTCATATTTCCATATTAAATGTTAATATGTGTTTTGCTTCATGAATATAAAAGTTCCTCATCTTTGTTTTTCCTTCCCATCCATTTCCATTTTTAAATTCTGTCTCTCTGCAGGAGTGGACATTGTCCTCGACCCACTCGGTGGTTCAGACACCCAGAAAGGCTATAGTTTGTTGAAACCTATGGGCCAGCTTGTAGTCTTTGGTAAGACATCTGGAAACAGAAAAAAAACACATTTTAATGCATTTGATGAGTCTCCCTTAATGTATTTGTGTTTTTACTTTGTTTTACTTGAATTGCTCAAATTTTAACTAATTATAATGATGCTGTTTTGCATCATTTTATCAAAAATGAATAGACTTGATTGGTAGCTAACAGAGGTGGAAAGTAACACAAGTACATTTACTCAAATACTGAACATTAGTTCAAATTTGAGGTACTTTACTTGAGTTTTTATCATTTCATGCTCCTGTATAATCAAATTCAGAGGGAGATGTTGTTTGCAACTTTTATGACAGCTTAAGGTAGAAGTTAATCCGAAGATTTAAATTTTACATAAAAAAATCTATTTCTATTTTTAGATGTGATGTGATGCATTTTTGTAGATTAAACTACAAAACAGTATAAAAGTAGTTATAATTGGCACCGTAAAATGCTGCTTATGAATCAATAATAATAACTCAGTAATATACTATAATATATATTGTAATAGTACATTCACAAGGACCATTTTTCTGCATTGTGAGCTCTTTTCCTTTTGATACTTTAAGTACAATTTGCCAATAATACTTCATACTTTTAAGTGACATTTTGAATGCAGGGCTTTTACTCGTAATGGAGTATTTTCATATTGCAGTATTACTACTTTACTTAAGTACACGATCTGAAAACATCCTCCATCACTGATAGAAAACAATCAGATACTTGATGTTAGGTTAGACATAGTAGACTACAACTCTTGCATCTCCCAAAGAAATAAAAAAGAGAACATTACCTTATTCCACCCTAATAAATAAGTATATAGTACATACTTTATGCTATTACTCAACAAAACAAGATCTAAGGATCAGCTTCAGCTCAGGTGCCAAAATTTAATTGGGTCACCACTTAACTGACAACATTTTCATCATCTCTAACTTTCTACAAGACAGCTATAAATCTTCTGTGGGGTTGTTAATGAACTCTGTTCTATTATGCTTCATTAGGTGCGGCCAATTGTGTGACAGGCCAGAAGAAGAACCTGTTGGCCATGGCAAAAACCTGGGCCTACCAGTTCTCTCTCACCACCCTCAAACTGATGCAGGCCAACAAGTCCATCAGCGGCTTCCACCTGGGCTACATCACTGATGAGCAGCTCATCGACAGGACTATGTCCAAGCTGCTTGAGCTCTACGAGCAAGGGAAGATCAAGCCCCGCATTGACTCATGCTATCACTTTGAGGAGGTTAGTTTGATCATGTTTTAAATCTCAAATGTGAAAGAGGAAGTATGCATGCATGATTGCACATTTTTGGGGCTGAGGTGAAACAGTATCTACCTCTGCTACTCGTAGAAATGAAAAGAAACAAAATGACAGTGGATGTCTTGCTGATTTGCTGCACATAATTCTTAAAGGTTCTATACGATATCCAGACTATTCCAGTCTTTATGCTAAGCTCAGCTAACCTGTTGCTGGCTATAGCTTCATATTTATAGGGCGGTATCAATCTTATCATCTGAGCCTCGGCAAGAAAAGCAAATAAGCGTATTTCCCGACATGTCAAACAATATCATAAAGGTTTGAATACAAAAGAAGCCCTTATTGTTTTCTCAGCTGCACACTCATGTATTCACAGACATGAGATGAATGGACATCGCACAGGAGGAGCTCCTCTGAAGCTTCTTCTGCGTCACAATCTTCTGGTGTTTTCCACTTTCCCATCACTCATGTGTGGCAGGGGAGCAAACCTCGATCCCCCTCATCAGATGAGTCGGTGCTTAAGGGCCGTTGCTAGGTGACGGTCTAAATTGTTACCGTGGCATCCACTACTTACAGGGGATATCTCTCTGTGTTTCGAGTTTCCCCGGCTGGCTTCAAGGATAGACAGGCGTGTGATGCGAGACGACCCTGGCTTTGTGTTTGCAAGCAGGACAAATAGCTGAGACAGGAAATAATAGGAAGATGACTTATGGCAGAGATACATAGATAGCCATTGTGTTCGTTTGTCTTCCTCCTCATTTCGACTCATCGGTCGTCAGCGTGTGCTCATGTAGAATATATTTCTAAGTTTTAAAAGGAAATGTATTCTGGGTATGTCGCTGTTTTTTTTTATGGATTTGACTTATTTATGGACGTATTTAACGCAGAGGATAAAACATATTTCTGACATGATGTTAAAAAGCAATGCATAACCTTAAATTGATCAATAGAAGTGTTTTAAGTATACATTACATCAAACTAGCCCCAAAAATAGGTGGGAAAAATACCTATTGTGCCCATCTGTTCTGCTCTTCTGTCTTCTGTCAGGTGGCTGATGCCATGAAGCGCATGCACGAACGCCTTAACATCGGGAAAGTCATCCTTCTGCCTGAAGCGAAGAAGGAGGAGGAGAAGCCAAAGTCCGAGCCCGAGAAGCCAAAGTCCGACCCTGAGCCGGTACAAAGTGCAGAAAAACCTGAAGGTGCCACCAACGAGAAGAAAGAAGAGACCACAGAGGAAGTTAAAGCCGAGGATTGAGTAAGAGTGTTTATTTGAATGATATTTTCAAGCACTTCCTGAATGAGTTCCCTATTGTTCACTTGTCAAAAAGAGAAGAAAAGCAAGATGCCATGAATTATTTGACTTTGTCAGTATTTTCAAATGTTTATGAGGATTTTGTCGTGCAATATGTCTACAGTGTAGTGTCTGTGTTGGGGGATTGTTGGGGTTGTATTCGTATTACAGATGGTTTTTAAAAATGACAAAATGAAGGGGTGCAGCTTCAAAAGATTAGGTCAGCTCAGCAACAGCTCAAGAATAATATTTGTTATCACAACAAACCAGGGTCGGTATGTATGAAACCTCTAAGAAATGGTCCCATATGTGGTCCTATACATTGACTTCTGAGTAAACAATGTAAAAAAAAAAGACACAGCTTTGAATATAGAAGCGGAAAATAATGCATCAGTCATCATAGTCATGATCCAGATTACCCATCATGCACTGCAGCCATTGCTTCACTATATTGCAGCGCACAAGAGGAAAGATTATATACTATAAAAAAAGCTAAAATATTCATAAAAATGTTAAATGAGTTAAAGATAGTAACCATTTTAAGTGATAACCAGAAAATGTTATTCAATGATGTGCTTAATTGTGTCGCAAAGGTCGACCTAAAAATGAAGCATTTCCATGAAAAGATTATAAAAAAGTTTATATATTAAGAATAATTTTGATTTGCACTTTCTTTGTTTTGTTATTCATTGTCTTTCAAAACAAAATTCTTATATTTCACAGCTCTCTTAATTCATCTGGGAGCTGACGGATGACTCTTTTTCTCAAGACCCTTATTCTTAACTGTAAGAATAAGAGCATCATGATGTCATTCGTAGAATTTGAACATATTTAAGATTAAAAAAAAAAAGCGTCTTCATACATACCGGCCCTGGTACTGTCTTCAAAGTAAAAGATTTAACCTGAAATGCATTTCCCTTTTTCACTTTTTTCTTTAATCGGCATCGTACCTCATATCTGGCAAAGTAATTTGAATGTAATCAGAATATATTACTGTGTTTTGGTATTTCCTTGGATCCTGTTACAGATTATTAATTTGATGAAGTAATGACTAACTGTAATCAAATTTGCCTGTTTTATCAGTAAATATTAGTGTAAGACTTGTCAAGAATAGCAGTTATCATTCTAGCTTCATGGGTTGTGATGCACTACTCAAATTCCTCTTTGATGAATGTTGTCAGACGATAGGTCTGTATTGTATTCTCGTTTAAATTGTTATATTTTTTGCGCATATTTGTGCCAAATTTAAAGCCAGCTTTCACCACTGCCGTCAAGCCAACTGTGAATAACTATTAGCGGGCTTCCCTGCCTTGACACTCGTCGCCCCCCGTGGATTTTCTTCTGATGTTGGACGCTGGCGGACCATTTTTGTGTCAAATTATTGATTTCTTAAGTAAGTAGCTGTGTAATAAGCGGGATAATGTACAGCTAGCGGGTCATTGTTGTGAAATAAACCCCTTCAGGGCAATGCAGGACCCCTCCACTTCGTGTCAGGGTTTATTTCACAACAATGACCGGCTCGCTGTACATTATCCCTTACTTGGCAAGCCATGTGAAGGCAGGTTTTCTCGCCTTAATTGATTTAGCTGCTTTCTTAAATCCTACATTGCCTCTTCAAAATCAAAAAATTGTGCCAAGTTTACAGAACTACTCTATGTGTTACTTAGTCATTCCTCTTATAGATATATGTACAAGGAGTGGGTTCAAAAGTTATGAAGAAAAACTTTGCTTTGCTTTTGTATTTCTGTGTTCAATACATATTCATGTTGAAGCTCTTTACAGTATAGTGATGGATTATTAAGCTTCCATTTTTTTTTTTTAAATGCTTGCTGTTTCTTTGAATGGATGATCTTAAATAGTGGGCTCAGTATGTTTTGTCCAGCTGTGGGTGTAATTCAACGCTGAGACGCTACCAAAGCACAAGAGAATGGAGTTTTCCCTCCATCCACACCAGAGCAGCGCCTCACATTCCTCTCCCCACCCTCTCAGTCCTGCTTTCTGTCTCGCTCTACGTCTCTCAAAACTCTCTCCCTCTCCAGCATACCTTGTTTTAAAAAAAAAAAAAACGCCTAGAAGAAGTTTCACAGATAATTCTTCTTGTTATTTACATTTGTGACATTGTTTTTTCCTTTTTGGCCACTTGGACAAGTATTGTTAAGTTTGGCCAGGTCTCCTTCTCCCAGCATGAAGTAAGATCTGATGTGGATTTTTGAATGGGAACTGGAGTCGACTCATTGTGATTATGTGAAGTTCATCCCAGTGTGCTCTTATGTAAGATTTTTGTATTCTTTCCAACTTTCTTTTGGGAGGTGTTGCTCTACCCCCCTCAAGCCTGATGTTTGCCTGCATGGCAGATGGAAATGTTACCATTTAACTACTGAACCAACTGATCGAAGAGTTTAATCTAATGAGCATGCTGCGTTCTCCAGATGTTCGAGAGCAATTAGTGAAGATAAAACATAAAAAAAACACACAGCTAAATCCTATTTGCATATATTTCTGCAATGCTATAAGATTTAACACATCAACATGTTCTCCTCCCAACTCGTCGCATACCCCCCCTTGGCGTCTTTAGGCAACAAAACCACTATAGTTAGGTTTAGGAAAGAACTACATGGTTGGGCTTAATACTAATACATTTGTACAGTGAAAATGACACTGAACGTTGTGACGGGACACGAACAAACAGCTGATTGTAACGTGACGCACGGGACACGAACAGGTCTCCTGGATAAAAGCCTTGTGTTTGTTGGACCCATCCACCTCCCCTCCCGCCCGCCCGATGTGTCTCTTTCGCTCTTGAAACTACGTCACCACACTCCAGGTGCACTTTCTCAGAGCGGTAACTGTTGCCACAGATGGGTTTACATTATAGTTAATGGAACGCGCAGTGGGCTTGGCACGGTAGTCGGTGTTACACGGTGGTCGGGCACACACTGATTACATTACTTGCCCGCCGCCCCCACCGTCGTGCTTTTTTTATAGAAATAAATCACATTTAGTTAATTTTGGCGTATCAGCACCGTGTTATCAATACATAGTCGGACGACGGACGCTACAATCTGAAAGTGAAAGTGTCTGCTCCGTATAGAGTCTCAGCACAGAGTAGCTGGAGTCAGATTTCACACACGGGACGAGAGAGAGTTGACAAACAAGACGATGGCGGAGGATTTGGCGTCAAAACGAAAAGCAAAAGCACCTATTTGGCAGTATTTTGGATTTAAACCCAACGCTATGAGGGAACTATAACGTTAATGAGGCAATCCCCGTGAGGAGGACGGAGCGGTCACAGCCGATGTGCACGGCGGCGCAGCGACTCCAAGTGGAAATCTGCAGCCTCGCAGCGAAAGCTGGACCGGAGAGGCCAGAGGTTTACATTATAGTTAATGGAACGCCCGGTACGGTTCATACCAGTGCCTTGTGCGGCGGTACCGAATGCAGATGTCTGTGACAAAGCTTCAGTATTTGACGCCCTGGGAATGAGGGCTGGACACATTTAACATGATTGCAGTGACAGCCAGGAAATATAACTACAAAACTACATAGTGCCTAAATGTAACCTTCAAAAGTGGTTGTCTAAAATGTAAGGAAAGTGTTTCCCATAATGATTTGACAACATTATACCTAAACTGATCTATCATGCAGTGAGGGACATCTGGTGGTGAACTTGTGCCTTTAAATAAGTAATTAAAATACTCTCCACAGTGTTGCCCATGAACAAAATGTACTGCAACCTGCCTTGTCAAATGTAAGGATAATTAAAACGGAGCCTCCTCAGTTCAACAAATGTTTTTTTTTTTTACTTTGTAATAAGACATCACATTTGTTCAATAATAAAATTCTATTATAGCTATTAAAATAAATGTATAATAACCCATTATAATAATGAACCCATTCAAAGATTCTAGCACGCTTCATTCAAACATGTTGCAAATTAAATGCAATTTTTTTTGTACATATAACGGATATGATAATGATCATTCTGTGTGCTGAGCCTATTAATCTCTAAATATGATGTTGAGCTCCAAACTGTTTTTATGTTTCAATAAGTGAAATATTTGATGTGATATTGCATTCATGATGATCAAACAACGCTGCCTTTTTTTTCATTTTTATACACAATTTACGCACACTTGCCTTCTGTGTTAAATGGCACTAACCTCTCTGTATTATTAAAGTGTTATCACATAAATTGCTCTAATCTTGTCAATTACTCAATTGATTCCATAGTGGTTAAATTGACCCCTGTGATTGGATGTAATCCAACTAAATGAGGCCAAGAAAGCAAACCACAGGTGTGATCATTTAAATTTAACATTTGTATTTTATCAGTTGTCCTACAAAGATCAGTTGCTTAAACCTGGAACCAAATTGGTACTTGGTTGACTAATATTCTCAGACATACATGGCGACCAGCAGGGGTCCTCATCGGGTCATTTTTGTTTTTGCACTGACAGTTTTTCTTCTGCTCAAGCATCTGTGATTCATTTTTCTGTTCTTTCCAAAGAAACCAAAATGTGTGAGGAAGTTCTCATGACACTGTCTCATGATCATGGATGACTAATATGGGATTTCAGTGACCAGGGCTCTGTTCTTCAAATGTGGTTTAGTTAATCCAGACTAACATCCTGTTATCGGGCTGAAATTGTCATATGAATACTCATACAGCTGATTTGGTTCTTTGAAAACAGCTTGAGGATTTTTATTTTGAAGTAAAAGCAAACTGTGATTGCAGTTACATCTGGTATAGGTGTGTTGAGAACCATCCCAGCATACACTGCCCGTTTTAATGTTAAATTAAATGCCATATATTTCAGCTCTATTAGTCTTTTAACAGTCAAAATCTTTTAGTTGAGTTTATGTCTTTTTCGCTCCCAGGATTTCAAACTACATTTGGATCGGCCCTCAGTAAAGTCGTACTTTTGCAAGTTTGGGCTTGCAGTTTGCAAGTCAGCATGCTTTTCTGGCTCTTCTGAACCACAATCCTCTGCCCAGCGGATATATGAGCAAGAGGGTCAAAGTTCAAGGTGCAATGTTAGGACGAAGTAGTATGTCCCAATTGTATGCATACTGCATTTTAACAGTAACAGTAAGGGCAGTTGCAGTACGTACTAAAAATAAAAAAGTATGCAATTGGGAACGTAGCCTGAATCACACTGATTTAGTACAGGAAAGAAATTAGCATACATGCAAGTCAGTTTTCTTTCAATTGGAAAGAGTGTCACAAAAGATATGAGTGTGCTTTTTTGAAGTCTGCAGTATTAATATGGACTGAGATTTAATGGCTCATGTAAAATACAAGGAGACTTTGCTTTTTACCAAGGCCAGCAACAAAATGCATTTCAGTAAAACTTCTAAAAACACAGAGGTACGGCTTTTAGAAGTTACACAGTAAAGCAGAAATAATATTTTTACGGAAAAAAATTCCCTCAGATACATAACTGTGTGTGAAACATTAAGTGTAAAGATCAAAAGTACATGTGCCATAAAGTGTAAACACTACTTATACAAAAAGTAGACGTGTAAAGTACAATGACTCAAACATGAACTGAGGTGTACAACTCAACAGGGGCGCTGCCAGGGTCAGTGGAGATCTGGGGCTTCAAACACACTGTTTACTGTCAGTAAACCGCTCTTGTCTCCGTTTAACATACACTGCAAATGATCACACAGTGTTGGTAATGAATCATGAAGGATAAGGGCTACTGAAGACCACAGATGAACTACATGTGTGTTTGTAAAAGGTGGAGATTTGCTGATACCAGTGATAACATTTAGCTTATTATCCCCTTTTTCTATCAGCAGAGAATGTAACTGCATGTTTATCTTGTTCTTACCTCACGACGAGTCTGGCCGATTCTTTGTACAGGAGATACTTTACACTGTCTTTAAAAGATGCCCTTTGTTTAACCCTCAGCTATATACGTAGCTGCTGCTGACTCCAACAGAAATGCCTCCATTTATTTTTAGATGGACATTTCCAGCACACGGCAAAGTGATATGTGTTTTTCAGAACTACAACACATGTTTCTACCACAGTGTAACAGCCGTTTGTCAATTAGGTCAGTTATTAGTAGGCAGTTAATATTGTTGCTACTGTATCAGCTTGAGTTGCACTTTGAATACAAATTCAACAGACAATATACAGCACTGTACATTGTGGCATAGTTACATGACTGGTACTGAATTATAGTGTCCAATTACTGGAGGGAGGCCTTTAGCTCCAAAAGTGCTGTGTGAGAAACACCATCTTGTTTGCAAGAAAAATGTAATATATATATATATATAATATGTGGCACAGAGAAGAAGTACTCATATCTTTTACTTTAGTGAAAAGTAGCAATATCAGAGTGTAAAGTATTGGCTTCAAAATAAACTATTAAAGTACCTAAAATGCGTACTCAAGTAGGCTACAGTACTTCACTTACCAAAAAGAAGTTTATTCAAGTGTGCTATTAGTATACTTATTTTAAACTTAAAATAAGAGAGTATACTTTCAGTTTACTTTTTATGTACTTATCAGAGATATAATTAACAAAAGTATACATAAGTATACTTGGCTCATATTGACAAGTATATGGAAAAGTCTAAGTATATTTGGCGTATACAGAAAAGTCTAAGTACATTTGGCGTATACTGACAAGTATACAGAAAAGTCTAGGTGTACTTGGCGTATACTGACAAGTATACAGAAAAGTCTAAGTATACTTAGCTCATACTGACAAGTATACAGAAAAGTCTAAGTATACTTAGCTCATACTGACAAGTATACAGAAAAGTCTAAGTGTACTTGGCTTATACTGACAAGTATACAGAAAAGTCTATGTATATTTGGCTTATAGACCTACTTGTACTTAATCTTTTGATCGAGATATACTTAAGAAAAGTATAATTCAGTATTCTCGCCTTATAGGCCTACAAAAAGGTATACTTAGATAGAGTAGCCTATTAAAGTGTGTGAGCTAAGTGTGGGATACTAACTAAGGCCTACTTTCCACCACTGAAAGTGGTCAGGGAGTGTATATCTTCGGTGACATTGACCATTACCTACTGCTACAAATTAAATTATATATATATACAGTATATATATGTGTGTGTATATATATGTGTGTACATATACTGTACACACATATATATACACATATATATATATTTATATATACACACACATATATATATGCACATATATACACACACATATATATATTTATATACATATATATATTTATATATATATATTTATATATATACTTCATATACTGTATATATATATATATATATATATATGTGTGTGTGTGTGTGTGTGTGTGTGTGTGTGTGTGTGTGTGTGTGTGTGTGTGAAATATGGCTATAGTTGCAATGATCTGCGGTTGTTTCTGTTTAATTTTTCCTATTTTCATATTTCTACAGTAAAACATCAATTAAAAAACAATGTTACTCTTTTGGAGCTTTTAACTTGGAAGGTCACGTCGGAAGTGCCGTGTTGACGCTGTCTGATTTGACACCAGGGCTTTAAATGGGAATACCCTCTGCTCTGCGCTGCTGTGGGAGTCTGCCGCGTCACAGGGATGCGGTCTCCGGAGCCGGGCATCTAGCCTCCCGTCCCGGTCATATATCCACCACAGGTAGGCCTGATATTTATGTTTTATTCTGCACAGTTTACCTGTTGTGTGTTTTTTCTCTGTGTATGATTTTAAGGTTTAATTTGCCTTTTTAATCTCTGACACACACACACACACACCCGGTCAGCCTAACGACTCCTGACAGAGCTGCCTCTAATGACTTTCAGTGGTCACCTCTCTCTATACAGGAATAGCTGCTCCAGGGTTAAAATTAGATAGCTTAGTGTGTAAATATGCTCTATTAATAATGGAGCTGCTGAGGGCAGAGAGACCATGCAGGCTCACTTGGGCACAATGCGTCTGTGCAGCCAAACCTGCAGGTTACTTATACAGGACATTTATTTACATTACTGAGCACCAAATCCAGCTGCTCTGTTGTTATTATATTGTCAATGAGCTGACATTGTCATAGAAAAATGCATGCATTTCATCATTTCCTGTCAGGCTCAAGCTTTTCCTGCAAACCCAGAGAAATATATTAGATACATAGGTGTAATTTATATTTTAAAAATAAATATATATTTTTAAATATAATGGGGGGGGGGTGGGTTACACATGTTTATGTATATAAACTGTATGTCGCCAATGTTTCCCTGACTTGTGTGCCTTAGGGTGTTGTCTGTGTTTTATTTATTTATTTTATTTTATTTTATCTATTTATTTATTAATTATTTTTTATTTTTTATTTTATATATTTATTTATTTATTTATTTATTTATTTTCCTTTAATTACTTATGTTCTTTGTATTTGCTTGTCTTGTCATTTTTGTTTGCCCTTAGTTCCTAGTATTGTCTGTTTTTGTCAATATATATCAGAAATGAGGCATGATACACACCCCACAGAAGTCTGTATATCTGACATGCACATGCTTCCTAATAAAAAATATTTGAAACGTAAATATAATGTAATATGTATAGTATAAGGCTCTGCTACAAGGGGTGTGTGGATTTAGATAGTTGGCATGTAAAGGCTGGCACATGACCTTAAATCATAATCTTAAACTTATCAGGGTAGTACTAGTAGTAGTAGTAGTGCATTGTATTTTATTACTCTGAATATATCTGTCAATATATACCATTTGTAGTTCAATCAGTAGATTACTGATGTGTAAATATAATTTAAATGTAGCTGGTTGAGTTAATTATAACTACACTACTGTATATACAGTTAGGCAGTGTAATCTATAACAGCAATTGTGGTTGAAAAATATAGGAATTTTATTTTGACTGTGTAACTGTGATATGAGCTGTAATGATTTTTATGCCGTTTTAACAGTTGTCACAGACTTTACATAAAATCTTCTTCAGCTTTCTTGTCCATTTGAACTAATAAGCTAGTTTCATAAAATCACTTTTAATTAAATACATTTAAACATGTGATATAAAGGTACAGTGTGTAACATTTCGGGGGATCTATTAGCAGAAATGGAATATAATATTCATAACTATGTTTTCATTAGTGTATAGCGTACTCAGTTGGTTGCAATCACACCACTAGATGCCACCAAATCCTACACACTGTCCCTTTAAAGGTAGCTTAACCACGTCAAATCATGTGAATTCCTCTGCAGACAGGGGATGATTTTTCAATTACTATTACTATTATGAATTAGGAAATAGTAAAAGTGGATAAATTAGCTTTAACTAAGGCTACCAGCTGGCCTTGACTAACCACAGTGCACTCTACTCACTGCATTTTGGTTTTTACATCTGTTTTCTAGTTCTTATAATATTTTTTATATAGTAACACATATGTCAAAAAGTCAAAGATTCTGGTCTTTGCTCCATTTTGACCAAATATGTAATTACTGTGTTTTAGCTTCGTAGGGCAGTATAGTCCTATAGCCTATATAGCCTCCTAGAGTAAAAAAAGATCCATATGTCCTCTGAAATGTTGTGTATGAAATGGCATGTAAATACATCAAAAGCAGTAATTGTAATTGTACACTGCTTGTGTAGCTTTACTTTTTCACGCCTCACCACTGCTGGTTTGTCATCACCACTCAAACGTTTTTTATTCCATTTATGGCAAAGGTATGCTGTGACATAACAGCTTCCTCTTCACTCAAGTTACCACATGCCTGCAACAGTGAAAGCCCTTATGCTGCAAATATATCTGCTATGTAAATATGGAATTGGGCCTGATCCGAAATCTGGTATGTATACATTTAGTTTTATTCCCTGCAATCCTAAAGGAATAAAGGAATGTCTGTGTGGAGAACTACGATGATGATAGGACGTGTATGTGTTGCATATCAAATGCTGCAGTGATTTTAAACAACGATATTTCCTGAAAATGAACACGGGTGACTTTGCGGTTGTTTTCTTTTCGCTAAGTGTGATGAACATCCTGTTTATGTGTTGTTTAATTCAAACTGTTCCCTTCCTTTCCTCTTGTAAACACATGTTTCCCCTACAGCTTATAGCCTAATTAAGAGTATTTATATATTTGGATGTGGTGTGGTTCGATGTGGCAGTTTAATTGAACCGTGTGATGTCATACTGTATGGCATCCTGCCATTTACATTTTTTGTTTAGAGTAGGGTGTAATAAAACAGTAAAATGCTCCTCAGAATCTGTTGAAGAAAAAAACTGAAAATTTTCATCCCCTCTCCCGTCTCCTTTTCCCAGAGAGGGACTACTCACCATTTCCTCCACACACCAAAGATGACAGCTCCATCAAACTTGGCGGCGCCACAGCAACAGCGCTTTTTGATGTTGTTCGACTTTGACGAGACCATCATCAATGAGAGCAGCGATGATGCTGTGGTGCGTGCTCTGCCGGGCCAACAGCTTCCCGACTGGCTGAGAAACAGCTACAGGGAGGGCCACTACAACGAGCACATGCAGAAGATCCTGGTTTATATGGCGGAGCAGGGCGTGTCTGAGGACTCCATCCAAGCAGCGGTGGAGAAGATCCCGCCCTCGCCCGGCCTCCTGAACCTCTTCCAGTATCTGCAGAGCCATCAGCAGGAATTTGAACTGGCGGTGGTCTCCGACGCCAACGTGTACTTCATCGAGACGTGGCTGGAGCACGCCGGGGTGCGACACCTTTTCCGCAAGATTTTCACAAACCCAGCCAGTTTTGACGCCACCGGCCATCTCGTGCTGCTCCCTTTCCACTCCCACTCGTGCTCCTGTTGTCCTGACAACATGTGCAAGCAGAAGATCCTTCGGGAGTATCTGGCGGGCCGACAAAAGGAGCATGGTGGTGCTCCCTTTCAGAGGGTGTTCTATATCGGAGACGGGGCCAATGATATCTGTCCTTCTCTGGCTCTGGGGCCGCGGGACACAGCCTTCCCCAGGAGGGACTTCCCCATGCACAGGCTGCTGCAGTCCCAGGCAGCCACGTTCAAGGCCAACATCGTTCCTTGGGTCAGCGGCGAGGACATAGTGGATTGCCTGAAGAAAATAATGGAGGAGAGATGAGATGCGTGTGTTTGTGTGTGTGAAAGGGAGAGTGAATGAGGGGGGCAAATATATAGCAAAGGTGCACCAAGCCCCAGTCCTGGTGAGCAGCAGGATATGCATGATTTTACCCCAGCAGCACTTGGTACGACCTGTAAAGACTTAGCCAAATAGTGGGAATCTATTTGAATTAAAGGAATAGTTTTTTGGAATTTGCTTTCTTGTGGAGTCAGGAGATACTCCTGAGAGAGTGCTATCGGTCTTCCCAACCAACTCTCTGCAAATAAATGTATTTTCCAAAATGTCAAACTATTCCTTTAATGCTAGCCTGGTATAAAAGCCTATAGAGTGCTCCAGGGATGACGTATTTTTAGCATCGCCCTGGTTCCCACCACAAAAAGCCAATGGGATTTTTGCATTGGATTTTGGATTATTGCAGAAAATAAGTTGTGTGGCAAACAAACGTTTATGATACTTACACGTTTTGTTCAGCAAGATAATCTCCACAAATGTACACCACTTTCATGATACTTTAAGTGTAAATGCAATCGCCAGAAGTAAAAAGCTAACGTAAACACAACGAGGCTGTAATGGCGGACGAGTCGACGTGACGACGTCTCATTTAGCCACTTGTTAGCAGCCGCCTTTTTTAAGACACATAGAAGCTTAAAAATTCACAAGTGGGGTATTTATTGATGTATTTTATGTTGTAGAACAAAACGTTAAAATCTCTTAAGCTTGTGTTAACCACAGACCTTATTTCAGGCATGTAACTAAAAACCCATTAAAAAAAAACCATTGACTTCCAGACGAGGGAACCGGAAGTGCTAAAATACTCATTTTCGAGTTTTAGGACTCATTCCTGCAGCACTCTATTGCCATCTTAATTAATAGGTTTTAAGTGTGTATGCAATATTAGATCTTGACTCCCATTAAAATGCAAATAAATTAGCTCACTGGTCAAGATAATCATGAAGATTAATGGAGATATACAGTATTGATGAAGCTCTAAGTTCTGTTTTTTGAGTCTGATCAAAATGCTGAAGATCTTAACCAAAGTTGTATCTAGTGTGCTCAGGGGATGAGCTAAACCCAATGCAGTCAGCTCATTTAACACACCACCTCCTTCAATATGAATGTAATATAGGTTACATTGAACTATCTCACTGTATCTGATGTTATTGAGCAATCCTAGCTGTAAATGTTTGTGTCACAGGTACTGTGTAGAGATTTTAGTGACCATGAGCAACAGCTTAAATCTAGTCCAATCCTGTCGGTCTCTTGTGTTAACGCGGCATTGAAGGACCTCGACGATGGACACACAGAGTAGGATCAGGTGTTGTAGCACTACCTGGGACAAAAGACCACACATGTCGTGTCGGGCAGGGACACGGACGGCGTAGAGCAGGGATAAGGTGACACAGTACCTGTGCTCTCTCCACCACTCATTACTGATACCTAATCTAGGGCTTGATTATACAACAGTAATCTACACCAGCATGAGATCCAAAGGGAACGCTGTAGCCATTCGCTTGCACTTTGGCCCCAACATTATACCCTGTGACTCTGAAACAATGAAAAGTACCAATTGAAGACTTTAAATTGTATTTGTGTAGTTATTATTAGCTAGCACTCACTGTACTTATACCCTATTAAAACTCCCAGTGAATATTAGTACTGCTAAAAGGCTATCTGTTTAGCTTGAGGAGGATTTACAGTCTTTATGTTTGAATGTATTCCCAGTAAACTGCAGTGTTGTGAGTGACTGAAGATGAGCCTCTTTAGTATATTTGCATACTGAACTCAACATGTAACCTCATTCTGCCTCACTAAATCCATGACAGGGACTGGAAAATATATTTAAAAACATCAATTAGGAGCACTTGTATACACTGAGATGGTTTACAGGGACATTCATATTTTGTTTAAATTCAGGAAATTGTGAAATATGTTTTTCCATCCTGTTTACAAAAAGCAGATTTTAATGGGGCATATGTATACTGTGCATTTGCTGATTTTTGCAGCCTGTTTAAGGTTTCCATGTTAGTATACACTCACGTTAACAATCACTGATATTGGTCCTGTCTTGAGTATGAATAATTGAGCGTATATTTGCATTTATTCATATCCTTGTACTGAACATCTTTTCAAGCCATTGCGATTAACAATGATAAAGTTTGGGTGCTGATGAAAAGCCGTAAAACAGATAAGTAATAAGCTTTGATGAAATACTTCTAGCCTTAAAAAAAACATTATGCTGTATAAGTGCTGGAAATTTCCTTTTCAGTGTTTTAGTTTCTCAGGGAGTAGAGAAGAAAGTGTTAACAACCAAACATGTTTTTTAAAAAATATGTTTTATTTGCTGCTCTAAGAGTATACTGTAGAAGTAATAATCAACACAGCTGGAGTGTGATCCTGAAATCCTTTGAGATCAAAACCTAATCCACTAATGCTTTGTGATCAGGAGACTAATGTTCTGTGAGCTTTACTCCTTCAGACGCTAGGATTATTTTAAAAATGTAACAGGGGGTATTTTAATTTACTTTAACTGTCTGTGTATTTGTAAAACTTCCATGGAGTTTTGTGCAATAATTAAATGCTGTTTACTTGATATGATGTTAAAGAGATAAACAGGAAGAAAAACTTGACATTTGACATTTTCAGGGATGTGAATCGACACTAGATCACCAAACTAAAGAGCTTTTTATAATTAAACTTTAAAATGGTATCATGGCTTCACAACAACCAAATAAAACTGTGTTGTTAGGAATCTGCTCGACTAATATGCTACTTTTTTTTTCGTGGTTTGCTGTATCTCGGGTGTGTGTGTGTTTTTAATCAAAAACCCAACATTGTGTGTAATGCATCAGTGTATCAGGAATATAAAGCCATTATCTGATTAATCTGTTTCTGTTGTGTGTTTCACAGATGTGACTATAAACTACGAGTTTCCTGTTAAGGATCAATTAGGCTCATCATAACTTAATCAGCTGCATTAAAGAACCATTTTGGCAACAAGAATCTCACCTCAAGGTCCATGTAGTGGCTGTTCTGGAGCTTTTGATCACACATGAGTTTGCTCAGTTTTTAAAAAAATGCAAAAAATTTAATTTTTGAGTATAAAATATTGAACATAAAAGAAATATAAAAAAATATCGTATTAAAAAAATGGAAAATTGAAATCTACATTTTGAATAAAAAATATTCTCAAATCATAACATGGCAAACTCAAGCCCAACAGGCATCAACAGCTGTCAGTGTGCTGACTTGACTATGACTTGCCCCAAACTGCATGTGATTATTATAAAGGGGGCATGTCTGTAAAGGGGAGACCGAATGCTGATTAAAACATTTTTAGAGGACCAAAATGTTACAGTTAACGTTCATGAACTGAAAAAACACTGAAAGGGTTAAAGTTCTAAGATGAAAACAGGGACAACACCCAGACCAGATAACGCCGTTCTAGCTATCTATCAATCACAAGGTAGCCGCGCCCTAAAGCACACCCTGCTTTATGGTGTTTACTGAGGTAATAAATCAAGTGAGAAGTTGAGTCATTATCTCATAGACTTCTGTACAATCAGATTTCTTTTTCACAACCAGAGGAGTCGCCCCCTGCTGGCTATTAGAGAGAATGCAAGTTTAAGACACTTCAGCATTGGCTTCACTTCTCAGACCCAGAGTTGCCCACTGGGATAAACTGATTAGATTTTGGTGATTAAAGTTCAAGGTCACTGCACACTCACGTCTGTCCCATTCTTGTGAACGCAATATCTCAGGAATGCCTTGTGCGGATTGTATTACATCTGGCACAAACGTCCACTTGGACTCAAGAATAACCTGATTAGATTTTGGTCGGCCAAAGGTCAAGGTCACTGTGTCCTCACGTCTGTACCATTCTTGTGATATCTCAGGAACGCCTTCTTTCTTCACATTTGGCACATGGCGTCTGAACTGATCAGTATTTGGTGGTCAAAGGTCACTGTGTCTTCATGAAACACATTTTTTGTCCATAACTCAAGAATTCATATGCTAATTATGACAATTTCACACAAATGTCTAATAGGATAAAATGATGAAGCGATGACATTTTGGACAGACGGATGTAAACTGCAACTTCGCAGAGGCATACAACCATAAGGCGGTAATTCTAGTTTTAAGCAAAGATGCCAAAAAATACCTGGTTGCTTCTCAATTGTTAATATTTGCTGCTTTTGACTGTTTTATATCATTTATTTGGGTTTTGGACTATCGTTTTTTTTTTTATAGCCTAAAAACTATTAATTGTTTTGAATCAAGCAAATGATGTGATATCATCAAAAGATCAAATACGGCTAGTTGACCTTAAAGGGCCTTCAAACCACCGCACACTAACTCGCCACCTTCAGTCATTTCAACGAGGGGAAGGCGGCAGAGGGGACGCGTTGTGGTAGGGTTGTGAAGTAGTTGCCGCACACATGAACGCGCACAGATTTTGCTCTGCAGAGTTCACCACGCTGAAATCCTGGCATTAATTGCCTGGTGTTCACCGAAGCAGCGGGCGTAGCAGCAGCAGCTGCTTTTAAATATGCTTTGCTTTATTGGGGAACACTATGAGGCTCTGCAGGTACGCAGTTGTCAGAGCAGTTTAAGCAGCTTGACTTGAGATTGTTTCGTCAGCAGCTGTTTAAAAGTTCAAAAATGAACTCAATATTAAAATTGCGTTGTGTAACCCAATAAAGTCTCAGTGGAGAGGACCATTTATAAACCAGTTTGGGCCAAGAATATTGGAAGGGAACAAATGGAGATTTACTAGTATGTATTTGTTGATGGTTTTAAGTGAATGTTTTTGGAGAGACAATGTCAAGCCGGTGTCAAAGAGATAAGAAGAGACCGGGAGAGTGATTTATGGAGAAGAGACAAGGAGAAGAAGCCTCAGATGACTCAAAACCGTCCTCTTAAAGTTGGTGACATGTTGATTTAGCAGCAGAGGCAGAAGCAGAGAAAAGGAGGACAGAAGAGACCCGGAGTGAGAGGAGTCATCCAAACCCCGTTCTCAACTTGCAGGACTTCAGACAGCCAAAGGACAAAGTGAAGACAGAAGGGCCGGATTAGAGGAGAGAGGATGAGAGTGCAGACAGAGAAGTGGAGGTGGCGGGGTCAGTGGAGAGAGAGAGTCAGCAGTATGGAAGGAGGAGAGGAAAGATGGACAGAAACACTGAGCTGTGAGGATTTGAGAAGACATTAGAGATGAGATGAATAAACATGTGTGCCACCGGCATGGTCAGGATAGTTACGACCTTCAGTGGATGAGGCATATGGCTACATTAAAGGGGAACTCCACAGAATTTACACTTCAAAGTCTGTTTACAGGCCTTGGGGAGTACTATTGCATATGTGGAAAATATGTTGCATAAAACCTTTTGTGTCTCCAGAGCAGAGGGTCTGAGAAGTGAAGCCAATGCTGAAGTGCCTTAAACTTGCATTCTTTCTAATAGCCAGCAGGGGGCGACTCCTCTGGTTGCAAAAAGAAGTCTGATTGTATAGAAGTCTATGAGAAAATGAGCCTACTTCTCACTTGATTTATTACCTCAGTAAACATTGTAAAGATGAGTTTATGTTCTCAATTGCTAGTTTCAAGTCTTCTTCAATACAGCATGATGTTCATTTAGTAAATTATGGTCCCATTTAGAGTCAAATAGACCATAAAGCAGGGTATGTTTTAGGGCGTGGCTACCTTGTGATTGACGGGTCACTACCACGGCATTGTCCGGTCTGGGATTTGTCCGTGTTTTCGTCTTACAACTTTCGGTTTCAGTTCATAAAAGTTAATTGAGACATTTTGGTTGCCTAAAAATGCCTCATTCAGCGTTCGGTTGTATTTAGCTCCAACCTCTTGGGTCACTTCTGGTTGCAAAAAAACCAAGATGGCGACAGCCAAAATGCCAAAATCGAGGCTTCAAAACTGGCAGTCCACAAACGAATGGGTGACGTCACGGTGTCTACGTCCACTTCTTATATACAGTCTATGCTCCAGAAAGAGCTGCACAAAATCTGATAAATTAATACCAAGATCCCCCTAAATTTTACACACTGGTCCTTTAAACCAGCGACTGCAGATGGAAATTTGCATTTTGGCTAAATCTGATACATTTACATCATATTAATGTTTTATAACATGTATCAAAACTAAGTTACAAAGTGCTGCAATTAAATAAGATAAAGCAATAAAAGTAAAATGTATTACTTTCAGCTCCTTGAGCTTCTAAAAGTCCTTGAAGTGAACTGTCCCCAACTTAAGAACCACTGGTTTACAGTATGTGCAGAACTTCTGTATTACACCTCTTGACCAGAAGATGGCACCAAGTCTCAAATATCTTTGTCAAAACTGCTTATGTCCTGTGCAATAACTGACTTCTATCAGTTCTTACAATATACCAAGTACATAGAGTTGTGTTGCGCTGGATTAATGAGAAACTCTTGTGACAACAACAGGCTTCCTTCGGCGTAAACAGTCGTGCTGATGTGAATTCATGAAACAACTATATGACAGCAGAGGCTGAAGGCTGTGGTGACGGAGATGACATGAGGTGTTTGTGCGTGCTCCATGATATCACCATGTGGGTTTGACGTGCTGCTGAAGTCAGCCAAGTAATTTGTTGATTCAGCTTGTAAAAATCTATTTTGTGCCTGCCATTTCAACCTTGTTTCTGCGTTTAACCCCTATTTTTATCTCTTCCCCCGATACCCCCCGTCTTCCTATCTAGTTCGACTTCTGTCAGATCAGATAAAGACATTCCACGTGTCATCTTTGCATCCAATCTCACATTGTTCTTACCCCACATCTCTCTGATTTATCCTGTCACTCGGGTCCCTCGGGTGATTCCATGTCATTGTTGTTGTCTACCTACATATTTTCTGTTGTCAGTCTGGGGCTTCTAATGATAACGTCACCGGCAAAAAGCTGACTGTACGAAACGCTTCTTCCTTATGCATTGCCTTCTTTTTCTAATATCGCTCTTTGGAAAGCTTCTCTGTTCGCTCTGGACTTTTGCAACTCTCAGCTCAATTGATCCTAACAGAATTGATCCTTCAATTTAGGTCATATGGATGCTGACGTTGTTAGGGAGAGAAGAGTACATGCTGTCTATTATGATTAAATAGACTAAAGATAACTCTCCGTACAACCCAATTTCCAATGACCTCCAGGGATAAGTGAATGGACAGAAAACCCAATTAACATCAGTCTGTGGACAACGATGACAAATCGTATTTGAGGATCTTGAAGTCGTCAATGACAGCCACGCCGCTTCCTGTTATACCTCCCTGTCAATATCCACATACCAGCTGACATAGCCCACCACCACCACCAATAACAGGAGACACTCAGCTGTTAAAATGCTTTAAATTGGCAATGCTGTCCGATGATTGCTTTTATTGATAACCCTCATTGATTTTTCTCCATTCAATTACTCCTTCCGAGGTGAAAGATAACTCCATTAAGGGACTTGAGCTTTGTAAGAGGTCGCTTTGAATTAGGACGTGGACTTCCTGCGCCAAAACGCTATCAGGCTGATTAGGCTCGATCCACTCCTCTGTGTTTGATTCCTCTGCTGATAGTTTAAGAACACAATGCCCGCCAAAAGTCAAGCTAATAGCTTCGTGCAGAGTCCCTCCCTGACAGAAACAGCCAGTTAGCAACAAATGGAGATGGAGAGGAGAGGGGAGTGTGGGATGCCCGAGTCGACGTATGTTGATGTCCTTGAACTGAACAGTGGAGATAAAAACTAAGATTCCTTCGCTTGTAGGTCATCAGCTACAGAAAAAGCAATGTTATAATCTATCTGCACGTCCTTGAGGAGCTTAAAAATCAGCCTTGAGGAGCTTAAATATCACAAAATCAGCCTGCCTGCATTGTGAGGAGCTTTCGTGTATTCGTGGGTTATCTGCTGAAGCTGTAGCGGTTGAGGAAAACTGAACAAAGGACATGCATTGTGTGATATAATAAAATAATTTTTGGGGACAATGATAACAA
Source organism: Sebastes fasciatus (assembly GCF_043250625.1). Lineage (NCBI taxonomy): Eukaryota > Metazoa > Chordata > Actinopteri > Perciformes > Sebastidae > Sebastes > Sebastes fasciatus. The sequence goes on from NC_133814.1 coordinate 16,217,644, forward strand.
ACAAATGTTTTAGGCAAAAGTACATCATCATGTTATTAAAGAAATTTAGTATCACACTTCAGCCCGTTCTCATTCCCAGGGTGTCAAATACCGACGCTTTGTCACGACTGTCGGCGTTCGATAACGACACACAAGGCACCCTTTAGTGACGGGATGAGACGCACCGGGCTTTCCATTAACTACAATGAAAACCCATCCCTGGCAACATTAAACGCACAGGGAAAGTGTTGTAGTGACGTAGTTTAAAGAGTGAAAGAGACACACAGGACGGGCAGGAGGGGAGGTGGATGGGTCCAACAAACACAAGGCTTTCATCCAGGAGACCGCTGTCCGTGTCCCGTGCTTTACATTTCACTTTGACTTTACAATCAGCTGTTTGTTTGTGTCCTGTGCTGACAACATCCAGTCACATTTGCACTGTAAAAACATAGTAATTTTAGGCCCGACCATGTTGTTTTTTCCTAAACCTAACTAAATGGTTTTGTTGCCTAAACCTAAACAAGTGTTTTTGTTTAATTCATAACATTGAGTACGTGTTTACTGCGACCGAAAAATGAAACGGACGGGTCTGACAAAGTGTCAGTATCTGACGAGTTGGGATGAGAATGTGTTGCAGACTTAAGCTGGGAATACACTGTACGATTTTAGAAATGTTGTTGTGTAATTCCTGTTTCTACTGTACGAGTAGATCGTTTGCGATGTAAAGCCAAATCTCACGATTTATTTGCTCACACGCTACTGTCCGATCGTCAGACACGACCTGAGTGCTCATACTGTGCGTAGCAGAGGTCTGTACGGGTCACAATGCTAACAAGGCAGAAACGGGCTGCCTTGATCATCCGTGCCATCCTGTCTGTCTGATAGATAGATAGATAGATAGATAGATAATATCTTTATTGATCCCGAGGGAAATTCAAGTTTCCAGTATCACAGTTCCATATTGCAAAACATGTTCGTAAAAAGGCAGTAAAAAAGTTAGTAGTGCAAAGTACAAAAAAATATACCAGATATAAAAATACAAGGAGATGAAGAAAACTGTTAAAACTGAATGCCGGTGTATATGAACTTGCCGTGGCTAGAAAGACATGTAGGCAGACACTATGGCTTGCTCATTTTGCAGAGAGAATTGGAGGTAAGCTAGCTATGGTTTACTATATCTATTGTACATTGTTATCTTGATAGCTATGCTCTGATTTCTGCAAGAAAAGCAGAAGAATTCCCAGCTATAGTAAAAAGTCACGGTCCCTCCTGAACAGTTCACACAGCCCACCACACATTTCTCAAAGTTGGGAAGACATTTACGAGGAGGTCACATGGTCTGACACCACCTCAGATTAAAAATATGATCTTTCAGAGTGTCCTTGTTGCTGACATGTGCAATGTCAATAATATGTGTCAAAAAAACACACTATAATTCCAACAATGCAACTAGATAGCATCTTTTTATCAGAGCTGCGGTGCCTGTTAACCGCCCTCATCTTTCAAACTTCACACCCCCAGTTTGTACACAGACTGTTCACATCATCAGGGTTATTTTCTAGCGCTTTAGAAAGCTCCAAACCAGAACTACAGATGACATTATACAGCTGTTTTGACAAGCTGAGTAGTGTTCTCCCTGATAAGTAAATTGACCTTTATGTGTAAAATTCATGGAGTGCCCCTTAAAAGCAGCTTGTTGAGGAATTGATAGCTGAAAGCATAAAAGCTCCTGATTTGTATCCAAAAGCCTGATGGAAGATGAAACAAGCTGTTGGTGTCTGCTCAGTCTCAAGCTCCGTCTAAAGACAACAGTGTGGTAAATATATGTGTTTTATGAAATCTCCCTTTTCAATAAAGCTCTAAATCTTTCTACCGTTAGTGCAGCCAGAACTAGAAGGAACAGGAGGAAACCAGAAACTTTGCGATTAACCTCTGTACAAAAAGGTGGAAGTTATCAACACGTGTTTTCACATGCTCTGCTGCACGGTGAGCGAACGTCAAAGTCATCACTTGTCACGAGATAAACTTCCACATGTACAGTACATGATGACAGATGAAGACAAAGATGAAGGAAGGAGGTCATAACCTTTGAAAATATGTGGCTACAGAATAATAGACTGTGTGCTGTGTAATGTTTTTAGGAGAACTGGTATTTCCCACACAGTTGTGATTGCTTTGGCATTCAACTGCAGTTATAAAAGGTGACGTATAGATTCAGTGATGCAGTGAGAAACGGTCGGGCACCAGCACGCAGAAAGTTTTCTAGTATAAAGGGCAGCCTATATGGCACTACAATTATGTTTTCTCAATTTTAAGGCCACCTTAGAGGGCACTACATCATGTTTTCTCCACTGGAAGGCCAACCTAGATGGCACTTTATCGCATTTTCTCCAAAGGAAGGGCACCCTAGAGGGCACTTTAACATGTTTTGTCCACTGGAAGGGCACCCTAGAGGACACTTTATCACATTTTCTCCACTGGAAGGGCAACATAGAGGGCACTTTTATCACATTTTCCTCACTGAAAGGGCACCCTACAGGGCACTTTATCACCTTTTCTCCACTGAAAGGGCACCCTAGAGGGCACTTTATCATGTGTTGTCCACTGGAAGGGCACCCTAGAGGGCACTTTAACATGTTTTGCCCACTGGAAGGGCCCCCTAGAGAGCACTTTAACATGTTTTGCCCACTGGAAGGGCACCCTAGAGGGCACTTTAACATGTTTTGCCCACTGGAAGGGCACCCTAGAGCAGCTATTCTCAACTACTGGGCCCGGGGCCCACTGGTGGGCCTCAGAGTACCACCTAGTGGGCTGCGGAGGTGTTGACAAATGGTTAGATTAACCTCTTCAAAATCCAACGGCCGCTATTCTGTTTTTCAGAGATTGTAGCAGGCGGGTTTTAAAGCTAGAGGAAGGGTACTGGAATGATATGAAACTAAAAATCCTAATGAATCCATTGGTACCGACCATGCCATGCTAGCTTTCCGGAAAGGAGGCTAAATAACACCTCAAAGTTACGCTAAATTTTGGCGAGGAAAAACTGGCATGGCCATTTTCAAAGGGGTCACTTGACCTCTGACCTCAAAGTATGTGAATGAAAATGGGTTTTATGGGTACCCACGAGTCTCCCCTTTACAGACATATACACTCACCGGCCACTTTATTAGGCACACCTGTTCAATTGCTTGTTAACACAAATAGCTAATCAGCCAATCACATGGCAGCAACTCAATGCATTACGTCATCTAGACGTGGTGAAGACGACTTGCTGAAGTTCAAACCGAGCATCAGAATGGGGAAGAAAGGGGATTTAAGTGACTTTGAACGTGGCATGGTTGTTGGTGCCAGACAGGCTGGTCTGAGTATTTCAAAAACTGCTGATCTACTGGGATTTTCACACACAACCATCTCTAGGGTTTACAGAGAATGGTCCGAACAAGAGAAAATATCCAGTGAGCGGCAGTTGTGTGGACGGAAATGCCTTGTTGATGTCAGAGGTCAGAGGAGAATGGGCAGAGTGGTTGGAGATGATAGAAAGGCAACAGTAACTCAAATAACCACTCGTTACAACCAAGGTATGCAGAATACCATCTCTGAACGCACAACACGTCCAACCTTGAAGCAGATGGGCTACAGCAGCAGAAGACCACCCGGTACTAGCACCGGCCACTTTATTAGGTACACCTTGTACCTAATAAAGTGGCCGGTGAGTGTATGTCACAGATGCAGTGACACAAAATGGAGCTTTTTTTTTTTTTAACGAAAAGTGATGTTGGAGACAACCCTGCTCCAGTAAAAGCTCCAAAGCCTGTGGTGTGGAAATATGACCCTGAATAGTTTGGATTCATATTGGATGGCAGTGATGGGAGACGGTAAGCTGAATATTTATCTGGGTCATTACACCTGACAGTGGCATATAACACATATTTATAGCCCAGTTTGTCATTTATTTGGTAAGGTGGTCCTCTGAATTATTTTAACAATCAGAGGTGGGCCTCAAGTTATAAAAGGTTGAGAACCCCTGCCATAGAGGGCACTTTATCACGTTTTCTCCACTGGAAGGGCTCCCTAAAGCGCAATTTATCATGGTTTATCTACCAGAGCATCCAAGAGGGCACTAATGCTGTGGTTTGTTCAAATATGGGGGCAGTATTTTTTTTATTTTTTTTATCTTTTATAACAATGTGAATAAAGAAAATTGCCCATGCTTGACTCTCTCTCTCTCTCTCTCTCTCTCTCTCTCTCTCTCGCTCTCACTCACACACACACACAAACCCCTCCTTGCCTCTTGCACCAGCCTGTTTAGTCTTCCTCTGCTGCTCACACAATCAAGCTTCTCTCTCCTCTCCAGTCGCGTCTCTCCAGGATACATACAAAAAAAGTCAATTTAAAGCTCAAATTACTAAAAACTCACCCTCACTTAAAACTGTGAGTACATTTTTATGACTCAGCGTTTACACCGCACTTTTTTCTGTAATTCGGCTCTGAAGAGTTGTATTCTCCTCTGCACAGAAGTACCGTATCTGTCCGGTTGATGTGTGAAGTGTGACCGCGGATGAAGCTTCCTGAGCGGCGCCAAAACGTGCCTGTGAGGAAGAAGAGGTGAAGCCATGGTGAAGTCACTGGAGGTAGGACAACATCACTTTGTCTATTGTGTTTTACAAGGCTTTTTAACTTACTGTAACGTGACAAATGTACTTGATAATTATTGTTAGCCTTAATAAGCATTAGCCTATATATTTTTGTCAAGGTTGAAAACGAAAAACAAACCTCTAAGTAAACTTTTTGAGTGTCTTTCCTTAACGTTAGCTCAACGTTAGCTCAACGTCGTTAGCATTCAAAATGATGTCTCGAGACATCCAGTTGTGGTTTTGAAAGTGCAACTAACCAGCCTATTATTTTCATATATATATAGTTATATATATATGTATATATATATATGTATATATATACATATATATATATATATGTGTATGTATATAACTATATATATATGAAAATAATAGGCTGGTTAGTTGCACTTTCAAAACCACAACTGGATGTCTCGAGACATCATTTTGAATGTGTATATATATACATTGTATATACAGCTCTGGAAAAAATTAAGAGACCACTTGTAATGGTCAAAGCAATGTGAAAGACTGGTGGAGAGCATGCCAAGATGCATGAAAGCTGTGATTGTAAATCAAGGTTATTCCACCAAATATTGATTTCTGAACTCTTCCTAAGGTAAAACATTAGTATTTTGTTGTTTAAAAATTAATATGAACTTGTTTTCTTTGCATTATTCCAGATCTGAAAACACTGCATCTTTTTTGTTATTTTGACCAATTTTCATTTTCTGCAAATAAATGCTCTAAATGACAATATTTTTATTTGAAATTTGGGAGAAATGTTGTCAGTAGTTTATAGAATATAACAAAAAATGTCATTTTTCTCAAACACATACCAATAAATAGTAAAACCAGAGAAACTGATAATTTTGAAGTGGTCTCTTAATTTTTTCCAGAGCTGTATATATGAAAATAATAGGCTGGTTAGTTGCACTTTCAAAACCACAGCTGGATGTCCCTAGACATCATTTTGAATGTATATATATATACATTGTATATATATATGTATACACACATACATATCAGAAAAAAGTGAAAAACACCATCACAATGTCCTAGAACTAGGGCTGTCAATCAATTAAAATATTTAATCACGATTAATCGCATGATTGTCCATGATCAATCGCGATTAATCACACATTTTTATCTGTTCAAAGTATTTCATACTCTTATCAACATAGGAGTGGTCAAATATGCTTGCTTTATGCAAATATATGTATATATTATAGGGCTGTCAAAGTTAACACAATAATAACGCTATATGCAAATGCTATATGCTATATCCAATATTCTGTGGGTACCCACGAGTCTCCCCTTTACAGACATGCCCACTTTATGATAATCACATGCAGTTTGCCATGTTATGATTTGAGCATATTTTTTATGCTAAATACACTACCTGTGAGGGTTTCTTGACAATATTTGTCAGTGTTTTGTGTTGTTAATTGATTTCCAATAATAAATATATGCATAAAGCAGTATGTTTGCCCACTCCCATGTTGATAAGAGTATTAAATACTTGACAAATCTCCCTTTATGGTACATTTTGAATAGATACAAAATGTGCGATTAATCGCAATGAAATATTTTAATCGATTGACAGCCCTATTATTTATTATTAGAAATCAATTAACAACACAAAACAATGGCAATATTGTCCAGAAACCCTCACAGGTACTGCATTTAGCATAACAAATATGCACAAATCATAACATGGCAAACTCAAGCCCAACAGGCAACAACAGTTGTCAGTGTGTCAGTGTGCTGACTTGACTATGACTTGTCCCAAAACTGCATGTGATTATCATAAAGTGGGCATGTCTGTAAAGGGGAGACTCGTGGGTACCCATAGAACCCATTTTCATTCACATATCTTGAGGTCAGAGGTCAGGGGACCCCTTTGAAAATGGCCATGCCAAAATTTAGCATAAGTTTGGAGCGTTATTTAACCTTCTTCGCGACAAGCAAGTACAGTATCTTCACTCTAGCTTTAAAAAATGAGCCCACTACAACCTACAACCTAAACCCCTAAAAATCGCAAATTGCATGAATGCGGTAAAGAAATTAGTGGCGCTAAAACGAATTTGCGTTAACGTGTTATTATCGGGTTAACTTTGACAGCCCTACCTGGAATCCAACTCAAATATTACTGGAGCTTTTTTCCAAATATATTCAATTAACACTGATATAAAACAGAGAAAAGCAGCAAATCTTCACATTTCCGAAACTAAAACCAGATAAAGTTTGCCTCGTTTTTCATATGTTACTCTGTCCAGTTGATTAAGTTAGTCGACTATTCATTGCAGTACCCTTCGATATACCCACTGATATGTACAGTATATGTCCAAGCAGCTGGCTAAAGCTAAATTATTTTGTTTTTTTATTGGAAACCAAGTACCGCACAAAATCTAGTTTTACATGCTTTTCTTTTTGGGATATTGTATTTGTTAAGTTGTTTTGCCACCTTCATATTTACGGTGAAAAAATTACTAGTGATGATCAGAAGTACATATAAGCTTAAACTTTGACAACTTTGTCAACTTCAGTTTTTCTTTTAATCTTTTAATTTTTTTCTTTTAGCTCTCAAACTAGAGGCAAAGCAGAGTTAAAGTTAAAACATGAACAAAAACATTTACATACATGTGCTACTGAAAATCACCATGAAACTCTCAATCAACAATGCTACTGTCAAATATAAAAACTGTGATTAAATACATGTTTTATGGTGTTATCATCTCTGTTCACTTTGCAGGCACATGGGGATTGAAATATCTCTAAATTCTGGCCGGAAAAACAAGGAGGACCGGGTGGATAAAACAAAAATAGGTAATAACATTCACTTCATTATGCAAAAATGCAAATAATGACATGATTGATGAATGTTTTTTCTATTATTATTAGTTTTAGTTGTTGGGAAGACGGAGGAGGAGTAACAGGAGCAGTGCAGTTTGTTATGAAATGAGGATTAGTAGAAGTATGTAAAAAAAAATATATACTTATTTGTAGTCTACTTAGTTTTCAAACTATAAATATGTCACATGATAAACATATCACTTGGTTAAGATAAAATCCAGAAACCTGTCATTGTCTGTCTGTGCAGAATTATCCTTATAATGATAATCAAATCAAATATACACTAATATTAAAGGCTAATTCTGTAGAGGAGGCACGATACAATTAATGTTTGTGTTTACGTTCATAGTAAAATAACATATGGTGAAATGTGAAGGTATACAAAGTAGGTTTCCCCCTGAAAAGACCTGACACTAAGAGCATAATAACAACTGAGACACTCTTGTACTAGGCATTAATTCTCCACTTCTTGTAGTACTCCTGGGTAGATCCCAGCTCTTTTTAGCTGGATGATTGATTTTTGTATGAAAGCTGGCGTACTTGCATTGGCGTCTTCTTCATGACAAATTAGCTCTTCATGCTAAAGGCTTGTGTCTAGATCAAGTTATGTTGTGCATACACATACTATACATCTTCCGTGTGTGGTTTGACGTCTTTGAGTAGATGGCTGCGGGCTGCAGGTATGGATATACAGTGATGATAGATGAGTTTGGGTAATTACACTTGCATTTCCTCCAGACAGAATGTTTATTTAAGTTTGCAAAGACGTATGCAATCGTGGTAATGAATCTTCTTGTTATTGTCATCGCTCTCAGGTCTGTTAGTTATTATCACCTGATTTTATTTTTTACCATCTTTTCATCTGCACTAAATGCACAACGGTGAAGTTTTAGCAAACGTATACTTAGCCATGCTCTGATTTATTTAGAAGTCCAGTTTCGGGGCATCTTAGGGATCTAAAGCTGGGGAACCACCAACCCGACATCAGAGAACTAGTGCCGACGAAGGCCGTCTGTTGCGTCGCCTCACGTCGCCTTTGTTTCTGCCGACAAGTTGCACCCAAACACACCACAAAGACTAAAGCCGACGACCAGTTAGCACAGACGTTCTGCGCCTGCGTGAGAGGAAATAACTCTCTACACCAGCAGGTCGCTGTAGTCTGTATTTGTCATTCAAAAAGGGAAACCGGAAGACCAAGGACTGCGGATATATGCTGATGACGGCTTATAGCTGAAACACGTTTGTTTGGTTGCACAGAACTAAAAAAGTCTCTATCTGTGAGTGCCGGTGATTTGTTTCTTCTGTGGATATACAAGCCGTTGTTATGATACGTACATGAAACAAAGCGGCGTTTACCGACCATTTTCACAACACTCTCACTCACCACTTAGCGTCATTCCAGATGGCCATGTCGTTGTGAAAATATCTGTGTATTGGTATGATCAGATGAGATAAAGATGAAAAATGAGAAGAGCCTTCTATGATTTTCCTCTTAACTTTACTTGTTGGCTTGCTTTCCACATGTCCGTTTCTCTTCTCGTGCACTGATACGTTTAAGCTGAACCGCCAATCAGAGGGATTTGTCTCACCGACAAGCGCCACAGATTCAACATCCTGAATTGGCTAGAGCCGACAGTGCGGGACACACCGAAAAAAAATAGGTCGACGGACGCTCACTGACGGCACCAAACTGTCTATCATACCCAAAAGGGTATTATGCGAATCTAAACACTTTTTCCCGTCAGCTTTCTAGTTTGTAATATGTCTAATTAAGAAGAAAAAATACCCCCAAAATATACCTTTAAAAAAAGGAAGTGTATTGTCAGCAGTCTACAAACTTTTTACAGTCGCCTTTCAAGTTAATAGTGGTTGAGTGTTTCATACTCAAAAGACAGGTTTTGGGTAAAGCATCACTTTAACTGCTTTGAAGGAAACCACAAACCTTCATGTTCACAGCTTGAAGCCCTCTTAGATAGGCATGTACGAGCCTGCCTGCTCTTTAAAGTAACACTCCTAAAATACTTATTTTACTGGCGCTGTAGGAAACTGGAGGCTTTTGGTCTGGGTCTGGGAGACATGTGGGGGAAAATGCAACGTATCACCTTCAGGCTTTCGATGTGGCACTTTGGGCTATGGAGCTGTTACTACTTTTTGAGACTAGGCACAGGGCTTGACATGAAGCTTTTATGTCCCTAAGTGCCTGAGATGTTTTATCGATAGCCAAACTTACATGTCCAGAATGGAAAATGTAGGCCTATTAAGAAATAGATAAAATCAATAGAGATTTGGCCAATTATTATAATGTATTAAAGTACAAAACATACAATCAATATGCTCTCCTCAAAACCACAAGACTCCATTAACAGAAACAGTAATTTTACCTCGTTGATCAACGTAAAACCATATTTCTTTGTTAGTCTTTCCACTGTTCCAACAATCATCCAAATCTGTTTTTGGTCAAAATAAACCCTTAATTCATTGACTTAGATGTGAAAAGAAACTGCCGTTGTATGCTCTCCTCAAAGCCACCAGACTCCACCGACAGAAACAGTCATTTTGCCCCGCTGATCATCGTAAAACACACTTCATTCAAACTCAAGGGAGCAGTTTTACAAAAAAACATCTGTAGGGTTCATTTTCTGGTCCGCTTTACAACTGCATTCAGTGGTTTCACATAGATACTTGCCAGAAAAAGTGTTAACAGCAGGCTCTGGTTGGACGCATACATGTTTTACAAGAGAGGATGGAGTGTTTATCACAAATCTGGCACCAAAAGCTGAAAGGTAATCATTTATACACGTGTTCATCTTATTATTCCATTAGTTTGTGTCTGTGTTTAGAGGGTTAGGCTCTATTTAGGCTGAATGAAGTTGTTTTCTGACTACTAGTGTTGCAAATTACAAGCAGTATAGGGAACCCCTCATCAAAATGTTTACCTGCAGGGCCAATAGCTGTTCAAGTTTAGTAAAAACATGGGAAAAGTTCTTATTTTTGAGTCATTACTTTCATTCAAGAGGATCAGTTAGACCTAAATCTGTTTTGTTTTTTTACATGTTATTCTAAAATTAGGTCTTAGATTAGGTCGTAAGATTGTTATGACTTAAAATACCTGATTTTATGGCCTGTAATTTCCTCCGTATTGCTGTGCAGCAGCATGATTTGCTTTGCTGATGAGCTGAGCTGAGCCGAAAATGAGCAGTGTGAAGGATTGCTCCCAGTTTCCTCCCATGCGAGACTTGTGTTTGGGTGGTGATAGCTGTTCTACTGGGCCTCCAAATAGAGCATTACACAACAAACGTGGCCAGATGTGCAGTTTTAGAGGGCATGTGACTCTTAATGAGACAGTCAGGACTTGTTTTCTCTACTGAGTGAGACATAAGGAGGAAGCATGGTAACAGCAACTGGATCTGGTTCATAGGAGTTTTTTGTTTCTTTCTATTTTTGTGTCAGTATGTGTGTCAGTATGCCCATTATAAATGACGTGGCAGTGATAGAATTTTTCAGTGGCATGTCATTGATAAAAGTGTGAGAGCTCTGTATACTGTATGCACTTGTTTAAATGCATTTTAATCTCTGGGGTTGCCAGGGTATTGCATATCGAAAAATAAAGTCACCTGAAAAGCAACTTTTTAAAGTAATAAATTCTCAATTTGTAATGAGTAGGTCAAATTAGGGCAGCAACTAACAATTATTAGTATTATCGATTATTGTTTTGATTACTCAAGTAATTGTTAGGGATAGGCATCTCAAGTAAAAATACTATTTAGATAGTCACTGGGAACTATTCGATCATTGTTTAGTCCATAAAATTTCATAAAAATAGTGAAAAGGAACATACTCAAATGTCTTGTATGTATTCAATTCACAGTGAAATCAGTAAACCCTCACATTTGAAAAGCTGGAACAGCAAAAAAAAAAATTCTTTGACGATTTTCAAGCAAACAGTCAATTATCAAAGTTTAATTTTCTACTCGTTAATTAATCATTTCAGTCATAAAACTAATAACTAGTGGTGTAAATCACAAGTTTCATCACGATACAATATCAAATTGATTCTTTGGATACAATATTTGCTGATATCACAATGTGTGCCACGATACTATTTTGATTCGATTCAATTGCAGTGGCCTGTGATCAATATGGGACGATAACATATGCCCATTTAACATAATGAGTTATATTTATATCAACTCATAAAAAGCAACTAAAATATAATTTGACAATTTTATTACTGGGCTCTGTAGGAAGGACGTGCGCTTGGATGGAAATGATAACACAGACATGCCAGGGGAATTTTCAAAATAAAGGCGTATCTTAAAAATGATGTATCGATGTTTTCACTTTGCATCGATGATATTGGATTGTTGATAACTGAATACATATATTGATCCAGATTAATGTTTTGTTAACACCCTTAATAAGAACAGCAAATCCCATGTTACGGTTTCATGTTGTCAGGCACACCTATGGAAATAGCCAGAAGGCCTAATTTAGCCAAATGGAGTGGTCACTCTGAAAAACTGTGAGCTGTTTGAAAGAATAGCTTTTTGATTTAAACCCTTAACACTGAAACAAGCTTTTTTTTATTTTTATATTTTGCCAAACAGTATGATAACATAATTGACTTCCGACAGGGACAGCCCCAGAACAACCTCAAGGCTGTTCCTTTATCACTGGACCTTGTTTGCCTCAGTCTCTGTCCGCTGTTGGTAGATGGATGTCATGTGCATGTTAATACAAGCAACCGTGCAAGAGCCGCGGTAGATGGAATATATACTGTCCTAAGAAACCCTCTGAACTCATATACACACACACACATGCAGACATAGTGTGCCCCACTAAAGTCTGAACCTTTTAGATTTCCTCTTGCATGAGTGACTGGTGGAAATGTCTGCTGCGTACGTTTTGGGCAGATGGATGTCTGCAGGTTAAACAGAGTTATTTCAGGGTTAGGTACAGTATGAGATGGTGTAGTTCAGTAGAGGACTAAATTTGACTGAGAGAGAGAGAGATACTGTGTAGACTAATTTCAGTCATACACAGTGATTTCATTCTTTGGTTTGTGTGTGTGTGCTGCTTCATCTCCATGTGGCCTATGTATGTTAGCTAACCATCTAGTGTGCTACGGCCTCAGAGCATCTCTTTACACCAGCCCTGTCTAGCTAATTACAGCACATGTTAGCACGGAGCTGAGCTGTATTTAAAGCTATTATATGTAGTCCATATTGTTGTTGTGTTGTTCCATCTGTCCAGTAATTAGAATCATGTTCTTTTTCTGCATTATATGTGAAAAACAATGTTTATGAGAGTAAAAACACATTTAAAAGTTAAACAAACAACTAGGCTAAATCCCTTGTTGTACCTCTTATCTAAGGAGGGTAATGTTAAGAAGTGGTTAATGTCATATATTAGTATGCAAATACTTATAATGTCTCATAATAATGTCTTATATTAATGTGCTAGTGCCATTATGGATAATCAGTGAATGGCTTTACTCTAGTTTATGTTCTGTGAATTCATGTCACCTTCATTAAGGTATTAAATGGTGGATATATTTGAAGTTAATTCACATTCCACAGCCGATAGAAACCGGATATTAAAGGCATTTTTTATTTACTGAAACAACAACAAACCACAAAAGAGTTTTGAAATAATAACACTTTTACTGTAATGCATTCCCCCTCACACCACTACTCTTTACGTGGAATACTTCCTCCATTATCATAAGTAATCATTGTAATTCACTTAATTTTTTTAAATTGCATAATCGATGCAGTCAGTACTTGATATTAATTGTCCATTTAAGTGGTAGTGAAAGAATCATTTTGCTGATTCCTCCTCAGGTTCAGTCGTTTTCCAGCACGAAAAAAAAGATTTATTTCTTAAACCAGATGAGAAAGTTTTTAGTTTATGCAACATCTGGATAGTCAGACATAGTAACATCAACCTCATTTAAAATGCCTATCAGGGACGTTCAGTTAACAATAGCAATTATGGTTAGACATTCCATTGTTGTCATTACTCTTCCCTGTGTGTACTAATGCCAAGAGTGTGTTTAGACATGAACTGTGGGGCATAGCTATTAAAAGAATAAAGGATAAACTTGTTATTATTATGGAGAAATGTACCATTTGATAACCATGTACTGTATACTGTAGGAAAGTGCTTAAAAGTGCACTGACAAAACACTTTTTGAATACAGCAGAATAATGTGTGGTGTCTTTATTTGTAGAATTAAAATGTGTCTATTATGTGTGTGAGGAAAAGAGAGACAAATTAAGAGACACACACAAAAAGACACATTAATAAATACTCTTTTTTTCATTTTTCTCCACATATTAGGTGCCTGATTTCCATCTACTAAGTTGTGAGCAGATATTTTGCTTGTCTTTAAATGGAAAAATATTTGACTATAAGAAGGTCTTAGTGAATTAGTATTAATGTGGGTGCTTTTCCTTATAGTGTTGTCTGCATGGTACAGAGTTTAATCATTTATTTTCCCTCCACAGGGGAGTAACAGGAGGTGTATGCTGCCTCTCGCTGTAGTTTCCCTGCCACTACCATGAGTTGGAGTTTCCTGACTCGGCTGCTGGAAGAAATCCACAACCATTCTACATTCGTGGGCAAGATCTGGCTCACTGTCCTCATTGTTTTCCGCATCGTGCTGACGGCCGTGGGAGGGGAGTCCATCTACTACGATGAGCAGAGCAAGTTTGTCTGCAACTCGGGCCAGCCGGGCTGCGAGAACGTCTGCTACGACGCCTTCGCTCCGCTCTCACACGTCCGCTTCTGGGTTTTCCAAATCATTCTGGTGGCCACACCTTCACTCATGTACCTGGGCTACGCTGTCAACAAAATTGCTCGGACAGAGGAGCAGACAGGCGGCGGGGGAGTGAGTGGATTTTCGCGGAAGAAACCAAAGAAGCCCTATCTTGCGGGCAGAAAGCAGAATAGGGCCATTGAAGAGGCCGAGGATGACCAGGAGGAAGACCCGATGATCTATGAAATGGCAGAGGTGGAGAGTGACGGTGGTGGAACGGCAAAAGAAAAAAACAGCGGTGATCGACAAACTAAGCTCAAGGTGCGCCATGACGGGCGCCAGCGTATCAAAGAGGATGGACTGATGCGTATTTACGTCCTTCAGCTCCTGACGCGATCCTTGCTGGAGGTGGCTTTCTTGTGTGGACAGTACGCCCTGTATGGATTCGCCGTGCCTCCCACCTACGTGTGCTCAGACCTGCCATGCCCTCACAGCGTGGACTGCTTTGTGTCACGGCCCACTGAGAAAACCATCTTCCTCCTCATCATGTACACAGTCTCCCTGCTCTGTCTGGCGCTCAATATATGGGAGATGCTTCACCTGGGCTTGGGCACCATCTGTGAGATCGTACGCTCCCGCCGGGTGCGGTTTCCCGACGATGAGCTGTGCGGGCTGACGCGTGCACAAGGAGCTCTTCATGAGGCGGGGTTGAACGGAGAGGATTACAGCAGCTCTGCGTTTTCTTGGAACGCACCATCAGCTCCACCTGGGTACAACGTCGCCATCAAGCCTCTTCTGGTATCTACGGGGCACCACGACCAGCCACTACCCATCACTGATCTCACTAATGCCAAGCTGGCGTGCCGGCAGAACCACGTGAACATTGTCCAGGAGGAGCGTCAGCAGTACACCAATAATGATGAAAACCAGTGCAGAGCAGGGATGGGAGATGCCCTCAGGGGTGTTGACAAGGACATCCGTCAGCCTCAGAACAAGCTGGAGGCTGACAGTCCAGCCTACAGCCAGCAACAGGGCCACAGTAATAACCACAGCAAGCCTTACCGTGAGCGTAAACACCGGCAGGCCTCCAAACACGCCTCAAGCAAGGCAGACACGGACAGAGGCAGCAGCACCAGTAGCAGCAGCAAATATGGAGTCATAAAGGGTTCTGAGTGGATCTGAAATACAGACTGTGACTTTTGTTATTTTTAAACAATGCAAAGCCTTCTCAGACCGACACAGTATTCGCATTTGTGTGTCCAAACTGTGTATAAAAAAATGGACACGGCACCCAATTTACATTCTTTTCAGTAGCATTCATACCATTAAAATAGTTAGGTGATTATAAGGGCTTATTAGTGTCAGGATCTATCTTGTACAAGTCCACTGATAGCTCTGTCCTTGACAGCCCCAGGGCATTAGCATTCAGGTTTCAGCAGCCTTGAAACGCAACAGTACAAGAGAGATTCTGCTTCTAATGTGTAAACGGAAACTTGTATGAAAACTATTGAAGACAATGTAAAGGAGATGGGAAATTATGTAATCCTTTAAGTCTGTGACAAAGCTGGATAAATCTTTGTTGCCGCCGTATACATCATACAATTAAAGTAGTAAAAGTATGAAAATAACTTTGTATATTTTGTTAAATAGCTTTTGCAGGAAGATGTTGGTGCTGTCTTTGATTCCCTCCATGCTGTAACCTAAAGGTGCCTTTAACAGCCAAAGTGCTGCTTCCTATTGACTCTGCATCACTTTGTCACAAAACGTCCTCATCACTATGGACCGAAAACGGAAGCTGAGTCCTACCTACTGTCTACGTGACTAGTTTCATTACCATCCATCGGTTAAGCTTTGAACAATATTGTTGTTTCTGAGTATGCATAATTGTATTGATATTTTCACCAAACCAGGTTTGATGTGGGTCCATTGATTTCCCCAGCCATGTGTGGGTTTTTTTGGAGAGAGAAAAGAAGTTCAATGGAAGTGTTTGGCAAAGTTTAATGACCTAACTGTGTTGTTAAAACTGTCGTCAGTGTCTTATTGTCAAGCTGTTACACTTTTTGACATTTTTTTTGTTTGTTTGAAGTTAATGCTATGAAGGTTTTCTGCACCATTAGTACACTAGTTTGTGTAATTTACATGACAAAACATAACCAGTGCATCTGGCCTGTTGTGTGTTTTTTTCCAGGCCTGCTATAAAGAGTTCCTTGTCATTAATACAACTTTTATTTGCAGATTTTCAAATTGAAATGTCATTAAGGCTAGTCCTTTGCACTGTGCCAGTGTTTTTGTGAGAAAAAAAAAGTTATTTTTATGAAAAAAAAGTGCATGTTTTGATTAAAGAATTGGTATTTGTCTTATGGTCTTTGTCGTACATTTAACAATGATGGTGTCATGACATTCAAATTGACAATGTAGTTTCTTAATTGAGGTAACTGCTGTATTTACAGACAAACTGCCCCCTGCTGGACAGGAATGGATAAAATATAAACAATTTCTCTCTTCAATAATGCTGGCTTTGATCATCAAGTTGCTTTTGGTATTTTCAGTTAATGTTTCACGTTGGCAGCTAAGGCAACAAAAAATTATTTTATTATTTTTTTTCCCAAACAATGTTACCCCTTTTGGAAAAGCATACCAATACGCTCTTATATTGTTTATTTTGACCAATTGTGAGCAAACTATTTCAAGTTTTGGGCCACCTTTATTCAGGTCAATATTTCATTTTTTATTTACTTCTAATAAGTAACCTATCACTTTCATAAATACAAAATATGTTTTATTCTTCAATCATTTCTGTGTTTCAGAGATAGGTCAGAATGGATTATATAGTAGGTTTTTTTTCTGTGGTATTTTAGTATCTTAGTAGGTGTTTGGGCAGCTGGATAAATAATTAAAAAATAATTTACACAATTATACTCTGTCTGAAAACTGATCATACTGTTACACTCAGTTAGTATTCCAAAACAACAGAGACTAATGATTAGAGGTGAGTCATATTAACTTTTTTTGATATATTGCACAAGTTCCAACTCTTGTAATAATAAACTTTATAATAAACTTTATTTGTATAGCACCTTTCCAAACATAGTTACAAAGTGCTTTATATAAGTTAAAATAGTGCAAACATCAAGATAAAAACAATACAGAATAAAAACACAGGCCAAAATAAAATGTTGAACATAAGACTTGTACAAAAAGTCAACAATAATGAAATTTAAAATAAGGGATTGCTATAAAAAGGCCTTCTTGTAGTCACAAATAAGCAGTTTTGGCAGATATTACATTACTTCTCATTGTGTGCATGCTTCTTTTCTTTTCCAAACTCCAAAAGTCCATATGTATGAATGTATGGAGGTACACACTTGTTTCCAAATGTGCTCCATTTTTCTATAATTTATTATTCCAGAAATAATTTTCAGAAAACAGGAAATAAGATTCATGTTCAAATTGGCAAACTAGAGAGCATGCTGTCACTACATCCTTTGTGCTGCGTTTAGGGTACCATCAGAACCTCACTTAAAACTCAACATCCTTTGAGAAAGAAGTACGTTGATGCTCGAGTGGATTACTTTTTTTTCTATTATCTCCTATTCAGCTCCTTGCTTGATAATCAGACTGAATTTAAACTTAATTTCAATTCAATGCTAAATTAGAAAAAAAAGAATCTATATTGCAATCACTGAAAACAACAACTGGCTGCTATTCAGAAGTCTGAAGACAGCACTTGAAGGCAGCGTTTTTCCGGATGTGACGTTGACGTTACGTTCGCGTCACCGCCAGTGTTTTTAAAAAAGCGGCGGTTGCTCTTCAAGCACCTTTTTGTGAATCAATAACATTCATTTCTTTATCTAAATTCTCCAGCATAGTAACAAAACGTAAGTGGAATATACTTCTTTCTTTTTGCTCCGACAATGACGACTATTAAAACTAGCTAAACGTGTTTTATTGTGACCCAAAGCGATGTGTCTATTGAGGAAAGCTAAGCTAACTACAGCTAACTAGCCAGGAAGGTGGCTAGGTGAATAAAGCGTCTACTGCCATGTTGTAGTTTGGTAGTAAACTAACGCTGCATGCTTTTTCTGCAGAACTTTTAGATGGGAAATTGCTGCAACATTGTTTTGAGTAAACTAATAACTTAGTCATTGTAAAAATGAACCACAATCTGACCAGTGAGAAGAAACCACATGACTTTTAACTGTGACCATGTCGTGCAGGAGTATGGACTGATGGTTTCTCTTCCTCCTTGTTCAAGTTTCAGTTCTGTTTGTTAAATTTGTTAAACATTATTTTATTTTTTCTGCATTTTAATGCAGTCAGAGGCATTCATTTAAAATCCAGTGACAGATGAGACTTCAGTCTCTCTCTGTTTGAACACTATGAAATGTAAGTGGTTAGCAATTTATCTAACAAAAGAAAAACAATGATTAGAAAAACTTAATTCTGTAGGTGTTCTCTTATAAATTATGTGAAATAATTAATAGCCACACAACAAAACAACAACAAAAATAACAGACAGAACAGGTCAGCTCAGCAATACAAGCACTAGTCATATAAAAGATAAAATAGCAATAATAATATGGAATGTACAGACCCCTTAACTTATTTGTTTATTTAATTTATTATTATTACACTTATTTTTTTATTTTTTATTTTATTTTTATTTTTTAAATTTTTTTTAATTCTATTCTTTTTATTATTATTATTATTATTATTATTATTTCTTTTCTTAATTTTATTTCAATTTTGAATGTTGAAGTTGTTTTCTCTAGTGTACTTAATGAGTTTGTCTATAAGCTCAACTAATTACAATTTTTTTATAAACTATTGTAATTACGAACTGTAAATTGCATATATGAAAACAACCTTGAAAAAATAAAGTATAAAAAAAGTTAATTACCTTAGATCATGGTGCAGATTAATGTAGAAATATGTATTTGATTTGTTTCTTTTGTATTTTATTATGATTTTGTAGATGTTTTATTTCATATTATTATTGTTATTATTATTGTGCATATAGGAGTCATTTGATTTGTTGACCAAAATGTGACAATGTTCATGTAAAAAAAATCAATAAAATACTAATTACAAAAAAAATAAGATAGAATGACATTAATAAGATAGGGAAACAACAATAAGATAAAATAGTTGTAAGATTAAAAGGTGATGATTATAAATAAAATATAGTACTATATACATATGAAAATGAGGATTGTGTGTAAAAGTGAGTAACAGTATCTCCAACAGTATTGCGCAAATGTAATAAGAAAAAGGAATGAGGAGATAAATAAATACAAATATAGCACCATATACATACAGTATATGAAAAAAGGGGATTGTGTTTGGCTCAATAGCAGCAATATGACGATGCAGTACTTATGTAGCAGTAGTGGAGACCTGATATTAAGTTACCCAAAGAAATTTGGACACAACAATGTCAAAACATAGTTATTAAACATTATTTGTATAACAGACGCTTATATATGGACTCTCTGGCTCTTGATTGGAGAGCTTATTATATTAGCTCTCTGTCAAATGTGTGTGCCGATTTATAAACCTTTACACCTGTGCTTTGTTCTTTTTTTTTTTTTTTTTTTTAAGTAGGATCCTGGTGTTTTTCTGTAAAACTGTAAGCTCCCTTACTGCACCAGGATCATGCAGCACCAGCAGTATGCAGAAGAGCAAGGCCTTCTGGGCTCACTGAATCCTGGGCAGAAGAAGCTGGAGGGGAAAACCTTCTACCTGGACAATGTGAAGAAACGCTCAACAGCCCTGCTTTTGGAGGCTGTATCTCTTCTTGGAGGGGTAAGCATGTGGGAAGATGAAGTATTTGTGTGGATCCAATGCTGTGAACATTGGTTGTTGTGTTGTTTATATACAAGAATTGTTATCAGGATTTGATCTAGTGTCTCTGTGGCTGTAGTTTGGCTCAGTTTTGAAGAAGTTGTAGTAGCCAAAACCGCTACTAACGATACACCATGGAGCTGCAATAATTAATTTCAGCGGACAGTGCATTGAAAGAGTAGCTAAATGGACTACATTCCAACTAATTCTGTTATCTTGGTCAATATACCTACTGACTATGACAGATGTCTCTGGGCAGAAACTGATGAGCAGACGCTGTTGTTTTTTTCTTATTCTTAAGAGGGTCGAGAGTTTCCTGCACAAGGATGTGAGCTTTGTTGTGACTGGAAGCCAAGAGGGCCTGAAGGAGCAGAAGTGTACAGATACCAAAGTAGAGGCGAAGGGGACGAGTGAAGAACCCAAAAGTCCTGTAATGCAGCGAGAGAGTATCCTCAGCAGTGACAAACCGCGACCAGGAACTCCTAGACCAGTGGTACTGAGCATCACCTACACACGTTTAAAACCTTTTACAGCTTACACGGATGTTGGTTCTTATTATTAAATATAATTTAACCTGATAATCGGCAAGAGAAGGGTGAATTAAATATTACTGAGGTCAAATCAATCTGACCAAACAGCTGATTATTTTTAATTTATTTACGTGGTCTGTAATTTTTCCTAATAAATGTTTTTTGACTGTGACATCATATAAATTAGGGCTGTCACAATATCTTTTTTTTCATCACATGATTATCGTGGCCAAAAAAATCACAATAATCACAATATTTATAGAAAATTTGAAGGAAAAAATAATGCTATCAGTCAAATTCATCTTTAACTTTGTCTTTGTTTATTGTGCATTTTGTCTAATTTTTGGCAAATGAATTGCACTCAAAATACGAGTGTAGGGAGGTGGAGAGAGAGTCTGTAACCATAACTGTATATATATAATATGATTTAAGAGGCACTGGATTATTTACAAGATATTATCATATTTGTATTATTAACATAATATCAGTATTTCATTTTTTGAATATCACGGTTATCGTCAATACCGGTATATCTCGACACCTCTTATATAAATCATCTGGAACTCCTCTGGTTCAGTGTCGTTGAGGAAATGTATATACAATATTTGTGTATGATTTATTGTATTCATTTCTTGCTGTAGATTTAAAAAAAAAAAAAAAAAATGATACTTAGATGCTATTTAGTGCCCTGATACAGATGAATATGTTGTTTTGAATAGTGTAAATTGTTATATATTTATATAAGAAATTAAGAAAATGCTACATATAACCATTGACAAACAAATAACTTTTTAAACATTCTGACTTTCTATCGGTCTTTTTCATCACCAACTCATTTGGACAATATCCCAGTGGATGTGTTAATGAAATGTATATCTGTGCTGTGTTTTTCTCTACAGGCTTGTGGCAGCCGCGGGAAGGCCCTGCTTGAAAAAGCCATTCGCAACAATGTAAGTGTCAGTACAACCGAAATATGGCTTATCGTTCAGATCTGTGGACTTTATTTTTTGTGGATATTGATGACATACTAAAGACTGATGTGCTTTGTTATCTCGACTTGATTCTGATGGATCTGTCTTGTAGGAACGACTGCAGGGGAGCAGCGTTTTGGCCAACGCCCGATCATGGGGAGTAAAGATTTTGTATGCGGACGGTATCCTTTTGACTAATAATAACATGATTCAATGCAAACTCTTATCTGGCTTGTATGTGTTCATATCTGTAGTGAACCTCTGCTCACAGCAGATGGCACCATGTCAGTGCTTATGTTTTGTTCTGTGTTTTACTGATACCTGGTGGAGAGGTCTGCTGTTAACCAGCATAGCTTAATCACAGAACAGTGTGTTTGAAAGTCTTGTATTGTTCCTTAATGTAGCATCAGATGTCCTTTTATATTTGAAACATTTGACTCGAGAGAGCTTCAGTGCTATACACAGGAGGCCGGAGGTAAGAAGTTTGGGCTGAACGTCTTTTCACTTCACCAGATATCCAAATGTAGCAGTTTTGCATAAAAGCAAGTAAATAATTAAGTAAATAATTTATGAATTAATTAGTAAAAAAGTTCTGAAAAGATTACGTAAATTAATTAATTATTAATTAAATAAGCTCCCAATAAAATGATATAAATTTTGTTGGGGTTTATAAAGAAAAAATATAAGAACGACTCAAATTGCTGTAATGTAATGTACATCAGCCATTGCTGTTTAATATTAATGAGACTTATTTTAAACTTTCTTTCTTAATGCAGAAGACTGGCACCAAACAACAAGGTCATCATGTTGTCAAAGGTTAGTTTATGTGCTGCTAATGTGTTTATTTCCCAACAATACTGTATTTCTGTGGGTTTAAGTGCTTATTTAATTCTTCCTTTTCACTTCTCCTGGTCTACAGCTGCAGCTTTGAGGTCTCCGTATCTTAAAATTGAAGACTTGAGCAGGTGAGTTTATACCTCATTCAGTGCAGTTTATTTATTTTTAGTTTGTTTATTTTCTCTCTAGCAGTGGGGGAGGATTTAAATCCATGTGTAACAGTACACTTGGGAAAGAGCAGTCGTCTCTCCTATTCCCTCAGAAATCTCCTTAACTCCTGAGGGAAATATCAAGTTCTTAACCTGCTAAATGCTCCACTTTCACCATCTAGTTTCTAACTTTGTCTGTCTGCTGTTTGGTGCTGAGCAGGTAGTGTACAGTGGGTTTGTAGAGCTTTTTTTTTTAGAACAGTGAGTGAACCAAAACAGCAAAGTTGCTTGTTGGACAGCTAAACAATGAGCCGAAAGTCGCTATAAAGCTCCTTAAAGGTGCTCTATACGATATCCAGAGCATTAATATAGCAGCAAACAACTATTTGCTATGTAAAGATATAGAGGAGTAATGTCTACCTGAGCAGAGAATGAAGCCGCTCTCCCTCTGTGTTTTGTAATCCAAGCTTGTTTGTGCTTTGTTGACATAGCCAGGTTAACACTGGTAGCTCTGTCAGCACTGTTGCCGGTGTTTTCACTATTAGCACCGTTAGCTACGAGCTGCCGGCTCAGCCATCGCCATATTGAGAGCCATGCAGAGGCAATAGAAATGCTCTCAGTCTTGCATTTAGCACCTTTAAAGCTGTGGGGAGCTGCAGATTTAGGTTCATCATTACTATCATTGTCATTTGATATATGGTTAGTTAAAAATATAGGTTATAGCTGCTTTAATCCTGTTTTTGATTCCAGTTAATTAAGAAAGACAACCTATAATTCAGCAAGGCAAAGGGAAATGAAGTTGTTTGGCCTGCCCAGGTTCATGTGATAGTTGTTTCGTATCAGATTAGATCCTTTTTTGCAGTTCAAACATAACGACAGTGAAACAACAATGAGTGGCAGTGACCCGTCCCTGTGTTTCTGCCCTTTCTACCCCACTGGGCGCTAGTTGTGAAGGTTTGCATTTCAGCCCAGATGATTTTCCTAATTGAACTCGTTGAGGAGTCCCGTCGTGTAACGTGACAAGCCCCCCCAGTTAAGCCGCTCCCCAGGAGCCTAGAGCTCCACCGGATACGATTTCCATTCGACAAGGCTTTGCAAGCTCCACTGCCTGTTCCTGCAGGGGATCTCCATCTGCTAACAGCTCTATTCATTTGCCCTCTCATTTCAGTTAATTGAAGTGCTCTCGCTAATGTGTGTCGGCCACTGCTGTGAGAAAACCCATGACATCTGAAACGTTTGAATATTAGCCTAGCGGGGGTCGATCTCAGATGTGTAATCTCACATTCAGTTTTGCAAAGTGGATTGAAATAGTTTTAATATGATAATAATAATAGTCACAATATTTTTCAATCTGCATTCAGATGTCCTGTGTTACTGCAATGTAATTTATTTTTTTCATGTATAACTTTTTTGATGCTAAAATATCTTTTATTTGATTTACATTTTTTGTATTAAATTATGTTTTGTTATCTAACTAGGAAATACAAGCCCTTGCATATGCAATCTATGACCTTCCCCACTCTGTGGTATTCGGGCCGATTCAGTCCCTTCGAATCTCCTCCTCCTCCTCTGTTTGAAAAGCAGGAAGAGCAAGGAGAAAGTAAAACAAGGTTTGTTTAACTGCCATTATTTGAAGCATACAGACAAACAGTTTGGATTCAAATGTCTATTATAAAGGATTTATCATAATTGTGGTTTATTCTTTGTAAATTAGGGAGACGAAAAAAGTTGAAAGCAGCATTCGGGACAAACCTCAAACCCCACTCAGCTGTAACCCTTCACCTTGGCGGCCGCGCAAGAAGGACCTGTCCTTCTGTGAATGCTGTCATCAACCCTTCACTAATCTGGAGGAGGTGGAAACCCTTTTTTTGGTGCACAATTGATTTTTTTTCATTCGTTGTTAGGCTAATATTTACATCTGTGACTGTCTGTCTTTGTTGGCGCTTGCAGCACTTGCAGTCTGATCAGCACCGTGCGTTTGTGCTCGACCCCTCGAACTACAATGTGATGGACCAACTCGTTACCGAAATGCTTCCGGGATTCGACCCTGATCCAGCTCAACAATCGGATGAAACACCGAACCGGTGAGTTTTTGATTATCACCTAGCATTGTCCTAATGTTGTCAACTCCCTGTAATCATCTTTTCGCTGGAGAACAATGAATTTTCTGTGTTTATATGGAGGATTTTTAGTATTTTCTGTGTCCTCCTCTTCCTAGACCACCAACTCCTTTGCTCATCTGTGAACTGGAGCCTCTTACGGATGCTGAGACGGAGCATGCTGTTCAGGACCTGCAGAGACAAGTTTCATCATTCAATATTCACAGTCTTACTAAGGGCCCTCTTTCCTCTGGCCCAGCCAGCCCATCACAGTTTCCCATCCCAAATCCACCAGCCACTCCGCCTGCGGACATCCAGCCTTTCTGCGAGCTCCCTAACAGCCATACTCACGCTTTAAGTCCAGCCATGCCTGTTTTAGATGCTGAACCACAAGCCGATAACTCAGCCAGCCAGCAGCCTGATGCTCAACATCTCCCCCCCTTCCCTGACCCTTACTCCCTGCCTCCGGTCCTCAGCCCACAAGTCCCATATACCTCCTACATTATGGAGCCGCACTCAGAGCCTCCTGTCCTCAGTCCTCAACGGTACGCTGCAGAGGAGGCTGTGGAAGGACACACTTGTGAAATGGACACTGCAGAAAGTGCGTCTCATTCTGCCCTAGATCTTATCTCCACAACACTTTTTCCCTCTGTGGCTTTGACAAATGCAGAAGGAGTAAAGGGATCAAACCAAGAACGCAAGATCACATGTTCCACCAGTGGTTTGAAGTGGGCTACGCTGTTGTCACGTAGATCTCGGTCCCTCCCTCGACAGTCAGCAACGGCACCAAACCCCAGAAAGCGCTGCAGATCAGCCAGCCCCGAACACAGCCGGAGCAAACGGAGGAGGATAACAGCAGAGTTTGGCTCCAGTGGTAGCTGGAACGAACAAGGACAAATATCTGCCAAACCAGAAAATGACATTAAGGCAAAACCTGAGGGCTGTTTATTATTTGATAAAGTCTCTTGTCAGATAAGACAGTCCTGTCCTAACCCAAAGGTCTCTCCCACATGCACTGAGGAAACGCTTGGTTCAAAACAGACTTTTACCATGTATTGTGTTCCTGCTGTGCAGAATTTCACTCACGCACCAAATAAAATGGACATTTTAGGTCACGGCAGCACCGATCATCCATCACGGCCACAGACATGTGATCCTCCACTTCTGTTCCCCTATCATAAATCTCACAGCACGTTTTCCAGTCAAGACTCTCAGCGTTCACTATCCCACTCCACCTCAGTTTGCATCGAGCCGGCCCTCATCCCAGATTTTGCCATGCTCTCTACATCATCGTCAGACTCCGACTGGGACTGCGGCCTGCTGTCGCGACTCGGGCCGACATCCGCTACTCCTATGTCGCCCGCTGAGCAAAACTGTGACAAGGAGCGCCTCCACGTGCCGTGCACCTGGATGCACGACACCAGCTACGAGTCGCGTCTACACACTGTGCTTCAGCCGTCAGCCCCGGCAACATCACTGGACCCCTCAGCGTTTTCCAGGACTGTGGTACCGATTGTTGAGGTTCAGCACTGATAGTTATTGCCTCGGTCAGGTTAAAGAACTGGAAGAACCACTAAATCTGTGTAATGATACGTGTCCACAGAGGCATTTCTGGATGCGAGGGATCGCCTCACTCTCCACTAGACACTTGGCACCCAATTGTATGAACGCTTTCAAACCCAGAACCAACATGGCAGCTCGTTTGGAAACTTTTTTTCTCTTATATAATGAAAATAAATCACTGGAATGTATTTCTGATAACATTTAATGCGAGAAATAAGCCATGCAGTTGCTGAATCTGTTTTCATTTTAGATCGACAGCGGTTAATTTAAAAGTTTCTCTGGAGTTTCCAGAGGCGGCGAGTCGCGCCAGACGCCCCATACTTGTATAAAGTAGCCTAGACCTCAACTTTAAGCAAATGATGAGCGGCCAACGTGACGCCCCGTCTCTCGAATCATGCCACCACGCTACCAGAATGCACTGCACAACTGTTTACATAGACAATGAATGGGAAGCGTGGAAAGGAAGGATCCCGTGGACACCATATCATCATGCACCTGGAGTAGCAAGGCTTTGACTTTGCAGCTGCGTATCCCACCACAACAAACAATGGGCAGCACTTACGCTCATCAAAATAAATTAATGGTGTGTACACTGAATAAATATTTAAAATTTAGTGCAAACTAAGATGTAATGAATAGCTATTTTTACAGATTTTTAGCAGATGCATCTTCCCATGAATTCCAAGGGCGTCCATTATAATTTTTCCTCCTTGTGCACAGGACCCAAAGCAATATGTACAGTATGTTGTGCTGACTGCAGTCTTTCAGCAGCCATGTCCGGGAACACATGGCGGTATTGAGAATTTAATGAGGCTTTTCTGAAGGGGGCATTACTCAATTACTGTAAGTGCTGCGTCTGGATCAGATCCCACTTGCGCTGGCGTTGATGAGGCGTTCATGGAGCGGAGGACTCGCGCAACCTGTGAGAAAGAAATCTGATTAATGTCAAATGGCTTTTCCTGCCTTCTGAAGGTCAGCCAAAGGATTGTCTTTGTCAAGAGGAGACTGCTGCTTCACGGTGGTGCGCTGCAGCTGCAGGGAGGTTTATTGTCTTCACCTTGCAGGATCTGAATATCATGCATTGACATTTAAAACAGATGCAGAATGCAACAAGCAAAGAGAAATCGCACAGTATGTGGAGGACGAGCAGTTCTCTGTGTGAATATGTGAAGTCTTGTACAGTGTTTTTAAATAAATGTTTTTAACCTTAAACATTTCCTGCTGCATAGTTCAGAAAAAAGTTCAGGTAAAGCAAAGTTAAGAACACTTGGGAGTATGCTGAGGGTAATTTTCCCGGTCGTCTTCATAAATGCTGACTCTGCTCGTAGGCTAAAGGAGGGCTGAATGGGGAGGGAAGGATGAGGCAAGGGCAGCAGTGGGTCGATGTGTCCTGTTGGGCTCATCAGGCCAGCTTCCAGCTGACACAAACAATATTTGATATCTCATCTTCTTACGTAACCCATGACTATCCAGATTTGTTTGAATGAAGGGATGCTTTGTATGGGTGACCCCGGCCAAAACATCTTCGGCTTGTCACCAGAGAGGAGAACAACCCAACCCTTTAATTTAGGACAGTTTCTGGTCGTTATGTACTGTGAAGACTTTGTTGGAGAGGAATGTGTCTTGTGAGGGGTGCAATTTCCAACAAAAGCTCAAAATACCAAATATTCTGGTCAAAGTACTTGGCACATTGTTTTGTCAGCTGCTGTTTCCAATGTCAAGAATGAATATTGCGTCTCAATATAAATGTACACTAATTAGAAAAAGAGTATGATATATTTAAAGAGGTCATATTAGGCTCATTTTCAGGTTCATACTTGTATAAAGGGTTTCTACTAGAACATGTTTATGTGCTTTAATGTTACAAATCGCAACATGGCCTGAAGACATAAAAGTACCCTGTATATCAAAACAAAAACACGGTTTGTTTTGGGGTGTAACAGAAATATTTTTCTTTCTTTTTGTATCCCAATCATCTTGTGACCCTTACATTTTTATCCCTTGGACTCCTTTTTGGGATCCACGCCACCAATCTTTAGTCACCAGAGTTGCAAAGATGAGAAACAAAATAATGATTAATGTATTTAAGATAAGATATTCCTTTATTAGTCCCACAGTGGGGAAATTTAAAAATTTTGATCAGGTTTGCTTATATCAGGGGTCAGCAACCTGCGGCTCCGGAGCCACATGCGGCTCTTTAGCCCCTCTCCAGTGGCTCCCTGTGGATTTATAAAAATGGAAATGAATAACTTATTTTTTCACATTTATTTTTATTTATCATTGTTGTAGGTCTATGGTACGACGGAGTATTAGGGCCACATTGAGGAAAAAAAATCAATCTGAGATTTCAAGAATAAAGTCATAATATTACGAGAAAAAAAAGTTATAGTATTATAAAGTAGTAATTTTACATGCTATTTTCTTTTTTCCTCGTAAAGTTATGACTTTATTCTCGTAATATTACACTTTTATTCTCGTAATATTACAACTTTTTTCTCGTTAAGTTATGACTTTTTTCTCATAATATTATGACTTTATTCTGGAAATCAGATTTATTTTTTTTCCCCTCACGGAATTAGGGGACAAACATTTGAGTTTATAGTCTAAGTACTATATACTTAGACTATAAACTCAAATGTTTTGTGGCTCCAGACAGATTTTTTGCCTAAAATGGCACTTTTGATAGTAAAGATTGCTGACCCCTGGCTTATATGATGATTATTAAAGCATCATATCAAATGCATTATACAATTTTCATTCTCCTTTAAATAATTAATATGCATCCTAATTCTGACAGAAATACAATATTTCATGATTCATAGGTGTAGCCTACTATCAGGGGGTCAACCTTGGGTCCCCGGACCAGAGCTTTGGACCCATCAAAGCGCGTGGGTGGGCCCCCGTCAAGCCCCACGTGCTCCTTGTTGTCCAGATTGGGCTCCTCCTGCAGCCTCATTGCTTCAATCAAGCTTCAGTCTAGTCAGGTCGAGAGAGGAGAGTGTGATCACCATCACCATGCTGCTGGAGCCGAGCACTGGAGCCTCTTCAGGGGGCTTTTAACGCGCTTCAGGCGGGGACAGGGGTGAGAAATGCGGGCGCTGAGTCTGAAGGAACCCCGCTGTTGTGTTTTTCTTCACTGTCAACAACAGTCCTCCTCCTGCTGCAGCTCCTCTCCGTTCATTTAACGGCGCCGCACCGAGGACATCCCTGGGACTATGTGAGCACCATGCTCGCTGTGAGATGCCTGCTGTTCGCTGCAGTGTGTGCACGGTGCACCGTGACAGGTAAGAAGCGCGTTTCTTTCATGCAATTGTGCGTTTTTCTGTCATGCAATTGCATCCAGTCTAATTGTTGCACCTGTGTCAGTCAGCAAGCAGCTCACCAGGAGCTGTTGAATCCTGCAGAAATAAGACATTGAACGTCACATTCAGATCCATAAACACTCACTTATCAACTTGTCCTACCATTTTACCACTTTTATTATTATTATTACTATTATTATTATCTATATGTTCTGTGATGTTGTGTTTTAGCAGTTACCATATCTTTTACTTTATTTATCTGCTTTTATTGTCTTGTGAAGCACTTTGTAACATCTGTTTTGAGAAGTGCTATATAAATACATTTATTATTATTATTATTATTATTATTATTACTTGTGCACTGAACCTCCTGTTGTCCTCTGCAGGTCTGAGGGATCGGGTGAGTCTGGAAGGAAGACTTCCTCCTGCAGAAGAGGTCGTCCAGCCCAAGAGGCTCCTGCAACAGATCCACTCCCAGGAGGAGCTGCTCCACAGCCGCCTGGACACCCGGGTCAGAAACCACACAGCCGGAGCTCAGGTGAGTTTTAACACCTGTTAACTTGTTTTGAGCACATATGATCACATTGTACTGTGTCAAACCGTCAGTGAAACTTAAAATCGACTAAGTATTCATGCTGGACAGACATTAGTTCCATTTTAAATGTTCATATGTTAGTTTTATAATTTTGCTAGATAGTTTGTCCCGGCCCTTAAATCTTTTTTCTTTTGGTTATCAAGTTTTTATTGCTTTTACTATATCCACACTGACGATAAAGTATAGACCCATCTCAACGTGTACAGTATATTGTATGTCTCCACACTGTACAGCAAGCAACGCCCTTCCCCCACCCAATGACCTTAAATCAAAACAATGAATATCTGGGGCAGATTACAATGGGGACAAAAATTGCATAATAAATAGATAAATGAGTTGAAAAGGGAAAACGGAGAGAAAGAAACATTGGATGTAACCTTGACCCGATTAACCCCCTGTTTGTCCTCTCTCTTGAGGTCACGTCTGTCACTCCTACCCCTCCCAGCTTGCCCGGGTCACAGCAGGGCATAAACCACCACCACCCCCTCTTCTAGCTGCCTCCTCCTCCTCCTCTCCAGTCCATTAGATTATATTTCACACCTCTACTTGCCCTCTCTCATTACCTTCACTATAAACACTGTCTGTCTGTCAGTCAGCTGCAGGCCTGTCAGTGGATATGACACAGGTCTGACCTTCGGCTACCCTTCTGTGGGCAGCGTGCCGGTCTCATGACCGCTCTTTTTCTGAGACAGTAGGAGCCCTCGGAAAGATGTGTGCTTGTTTGTTTTCCACCGGGAAGTCTGAGGGCTGCCACGCTGCAGAATGTGAATTTAAATGTGAGGTAGAACCAGCCTTCAGAGTCCCTCAACTAGCCGTAAACTACATAATAATCTTTTGTTTTAATTTGACATGGCAAGTTTACGTAAAAATTTACCGGTTTCGTCCAAAATCGCATACTATACAGTACATGCCCAATATGTGTACAATCGTTCAACCTACTTTTGTGTCAAAAAACAGTAGTATGTGTCTTTTCAGATACACTGAGCAGTAATTTAAGTCTTGCCGGTTGGAGACGTGTAACCATGGTAACCCGTGCCAACCTCATGTGACCAAAACAACAGTTTGTGAAAGTCTGAATTAATTTAAAATATATATTACTTCAAGCAAAGTGAAATCTTATACTGACGGTTAAATTGAAGTGTCATTGATGTTACAAGGCTGTCAGTCAACGCCTGACATGAACGTTGTCGTCGCTACCGCATTGCATTGTGGGATATTTATGCCGCCGTAGTAGTCCAGCATTGCATACTGTAATATTTCGCCGTAAATAGTATGCATTAGCGTACTATTGGTTTCATATTAAGGTTTCGGACATACTAAAATATCTCACATACTGTTTTAGCGTACTAAATAGCATGTTAGTGTGTTATCTTTATTTTGTTTTTCATTAATCCATCAATGTTTTAGTCGTTAAAATGTCAAAAAAGTAATGGCAACTGCCCATCGTAAATTACCAGAGCCTACCAACAGCAATTAGCTTCTACTCACATTTGAGAAGATGGCAAATATTTTCCATTTATACTAATTTTTTTTTTTAAATTTCATCATATTTGTGTCTATCGACTCAAAGATTCAGTGTCTTGAGCTGAGATACTTTATGGTGTGTAACAATTGAATATTTGGGATTTGATGTTAAAATAATAATAAAAGAATACAATAAAAAAAATCTCCACAGTCAGAGCTCTGATGCAGCATTCTTATCTCTGCTCACAGGCACCATTGTGGGCTTTTATTGTACTGTATATGGACCCAGTGGAGGTTTAGATTGATACTAAGTGGTTTGCAGAGAGTGCATGGCAAGACTAATGAGAGCTGCCTTGCAGCTTGGCCAGTAAGTACTGGTGGGAGCCACCACAGAGCTCCGTCTTATAATGGGGATGAGGCTCACCTTGGAGCAAGGTTACAAAGAGCTGATGAGCCCCAAGACCCAGTATTATTCTAAAACACCTCTGGGATAGATGAGGTTCCTGGAATAAGACGTTATATAGCGTCTTTGTTGCTTTGCACACTTACTGTAAAATATTTCATATATATCCATCAATCTTCTTCCTCCTCCACTCTCTGCTTATCTTATTCCGTCACATCTTTTTCCCCGAAAAACATGAAATACTTGACAAAGCAGTGAGTCATTTGTTGGAATCAGTGTCTGGGTTCCAACACCAAGCAGGGATATGAATTAAAGATGCATGGTTTATTAATCTAAAAGTAAGCTTTAGACGTCCAAGTACTGTATTATTTATGCACATCACTGGAAATCTTCATGTTTGTTTATCCAGCAGTGAACTGAATACTTGCCCTCCCAGCAGACAGAGCCGTGAGACATAAACCAGGAAACCGAAGCACAAAAATTAATGCATGACCTTGACTTAGAGAGATGTAGACATTTTCCGTATAATCATTTCACTACTGCTTCCTCTGTCTGCTCTGTACATGCAGTTAAAGTCCAGTTAAAGGTTCTTTTCTTTTCCTAATTGAAGGTTTAACGATAGAGGGAGTGCGCACCGATTTGAAAAGCCAAATGTGTGGTTATGGGCTTCATAGATAAAGTAACTTAAAATTGACTTGATAATGCATTGGAGTGCAGTGTTGCAGTACAAAACTCATGAATCCCTTAAAGACGAATAAATGCAAATACAACACTAAAGCTGTGTCCCAACTCCATACGACATACTAATCCCAAATGAGTATGTAGTGGGATCAGATTAGAAAAGCAACATAATAAAGTATACTCCAAACAATAAGTATGCATACTAAAAAATAAAAAAAAATTGTGTGCTTTTATTAGGCACTTTATTAAACAATACCAAAAGAAAAAGTAAAACTAGTTGTTGATGGTGGTAAAAGAGCTCCAGGGACACCTCGAAAACATAACAATTGGATTTTTGGGCATTTTTTCTTACTCTTGTTAATTTTGGCGTGGAAAAACTGCCATGGCAATTTTCAAAGGGGTCCCTTGACCTCTGACCTCAAGATATGTGAATGAAAATGGGTTCTATGGGTACCCACGAGTCTCCCCTTTACAGACATGGCCGTTTTATGACAATCACATGCAGTTTTGGGGCAAGTCATAGTCAAGTCAGCACACTGACACACTGACAACTGTTGTTGCCTGTTGGGCTGCAGTTTGCCATGTTGGGATTTGAGCATATTTTTTATGCAAATGCAGTACCTGTGAGGGTTTCTGGAGAATATTTATCATTGTTTTGTGTTGTTAATTGAGTTCCAATAATATATATATATATACATACATTTGCATAAAGCAGCATATTTGCCCACTCCCATGTTGATAAAAGTATTAAATAATTGACAAATCTGCCTTTAAGGTACAATTTTGAACAGATAAAAAAAATTCAATTAATCTCGATTAATCAGGGACAATCATGCAATTTTATCGCGATTCAATATTTTGATTGACAGCCCTACTATTTATTTATTGAATATATATATAGTACATCCTGTATAGCTGCAGTATGAATCAGGACTAAGCGTAACAAACTTGAAATTGGTCAAATAAGGCCATTGATTTCTAATGATTAAATTGATTTCCTGAAGTGAACAAACTATAAACTACCATCAACACAATAACACCCAATAAGATTCAGTCGGAGTTTTTGTTGCTGCTTGCATCATTATCTTAGTAAATGTAATCAAATGTAAATCTCAGTTCCTGTTTTTTTCCCTTCTCTTTCTCCATCCCTCCCTCAGCCGGTCCATCTGGCCCAGAGCAGCTTCTTGGTGGAGGCCTTCGGCACGTCTTTCATCCTTGACCTGGAACTCAACCAGTAAGTCGCCACATGCCTGCAAAGCATTCACACATAGCTGCACCACAAACAATGTTTAAGGGTTTGTTTACAGCAGTCGCCGACATGACCGTACTTCCTTCATCCGTCTCTCCCGCCCACCTGCAGTTCTGTACTGTATGTCCTGTGTGTTGGCATCCTAACGGAATGGCTGCAGGCTCAATGTATACCTCCCCTCCCCCTCCTCTCACTCAACACATTTTGCTCCTTTGGACTGCATTTATATAATACCTTTCACTGGCTTTATAAACACTTAGAATAAAATGAATCTTCACACATTTTGGTTTTACTTATGAATCAGCCATTTGTTGATTTAGATTCACGCAAGTCATAATGTTATTCTGTTAAATAGCACTCCAGAATAATGACCAATAACGGCTGCTAATGGTCACACAGCGCTGCAGTCTTGTTTTTTCAAACAATTATTGAATTCAGATTGAAACTAAATGTTAGAATGAGTATTGCTCTTCTCACTTTTTTCTTCCTCTTCTCTTCAGCAACCTGCTGTCTACAGACTACGTGGAGCGTCACTATGACGAGGATGGGCAGCTGTCACAGAATATGGTAAGACCATTTCATACAAATTGTTGACATGTTTGGGGAATAAGCTTGTTCACTTTCTAGCCGAGAGTTGGAGGAGAAGATTGTTACTACCTCTACTGTCTGAGCAGTAAGCAATATTTTATCTACCTAAACCACATCTAAACCTCACTAATTAACACATTTTATCTTGTTTGTTTAATTTAATCATTTTGTTCCTTTTGGACCGAGCCAGGATAGCTGGTTCCAGTCGTTATGTTAAGTTAAGCTAACCAGCTGCTGCCTGTAGGGTCATATTTACGGTCATATCTAGAAGGTAACCCGCTATTTGGGAAACTCTCGCAAGATGGTTAAGTTCAGGCATTGCCCTTGAACGGTTAAGGTTAGGCATTGACTTCTAATGGTTAAGGTTAGGCATTGACCTCGAATGGTTAAAGGTTAGGCATTGACTTCTAATGGTTAAAGGTTAGGCATTGACTTCTAATGGTTAAGGTTAGGCATTGACTTCTAATGGTTAAGGTTAGGCATTGACCTCGAATGGTTAAAGGTTAGGCATTGACTTCGAATGGTTAAGGGTTAGGCATTGACTTCTAATGGTTAAGGTTAGGCATTGACTTTTAATGGTTAAAGGTTAGGCATTGACTTTTAATGGTTAAAGGTTAGGCATTGACCTTGAATGGTTAAGGGTTAGGCATTGACCTGGAATGGTTGAGGTTAGGCATTGACCTGGAATGGTTAAAGGTTAGGCATTGACCTGGAATGGTTAAGGGTTAGGCATTGACTTCTAATGGTTAAAGGTTAGGCATTGGCCTCGAATGGTTAAAGGTTAGGCATTGACCTGGAATGGTTAAGGGTTAGGCATTGACCTTGAATGGTTAAGGGTTAGGCATTGACCTGGAATGGTTGAGGTTAGGCATTGACCTGGAATGGTTAAAGGTTAGGCATTGACCTCGAATGGTTAAAGGTTAGGCATTGACTTCTAATGGTTAAGGTTAGGTATTGACCTCTAATGGTTAAGGGTTAGGCATTGACCTGGAATGGTTAAAGGTTAGGCATTGACCTCGAATGGTTAAAGGTTAGGCATTGACTTCTAATGGTTAAGGTTAGGTATTGACCTCTAATGGTTAAGGGTTAGGCATTGACCTGGAATGGTTAAGGGTTAGGCATTGACCTTGAATGGTTAAGGGTTAGGCATTGACCTTGAATGGTTAAGGGTTAGGCATTGACCTGGAATGGTTGAGGTTAGGCATTGACCTGGAATGGTTAAGGTTAGGCATTGACCTCGAATGGTTAAGGGTTAGGCATTGACTTCTAATGGTTAAGGGTTAGGCATTGACCTTGAATGGTTAAGGGTTAGGCATTGACCTGGAATGGTTGAGGTTAGGCATTGACCTGGAATGGTTGAGGTTAGGCATTGACCTGGAATGGTTAAGGTTAGGCATTGACCTCGAATGGTTAAGGGTTAGGCTTTGACTTCTAATGGTTAAAGTTTAGGCATTGACCTGGAATGGTAAAAGGTTAGGCATTGACCTCGAATGGTTAAGGGTTAGGCATTGACCTGGAATGGTTGAGGTTAGGCATTGACCTGGAATGGTTGAGGTTAGGCATTGACCTGAAATAGTTAAAGGTTAGGCATTGACCTGGAATGGTTAAAGTTTAGGCATTGACCTGGAATGGTTAAGGTTATGATAGGTTGTCGGGCAGCAAGTCTTGCAAGATTTTTCTGCACATTTTTGCAAGTTTTCGCAATTTGCGGGTTACCTTCTAGACACAACCCATATTTACCATACAAACATGAGCGGTATTGATTTTCTCTTCTACCTCTCGACAAGAAAATAATAAAGCGTATTTCCCAAATGACCAACTATTCCTTTAAATAAGCTCTTGGCCAATGTTGACACCCTCTCCTTCTATCAGAATTTAATAAAAGTCAGTGAGATAGTTTTCCATCACAGCCAATCTTTATAGAAATTGATTTTGTGCCACTGCGTACAGCAGTGTAGCTTTTATGTCCAGTGTGTATTGTTTCCAGTGATTGTATCCCCTTGAGTGAAATTGAACAGAATCAATAACCAATAGCAGCAGAGCTTGTTTCTCCTGCAATTCAGACAGGAAATGTTTTTGAATGTCTAGAGGCTAGTGTAAAGGGCTGTGAAGATGTTTTGCTTCAGCTCATGTGTTTTGCTGCATAGTGTGGTTTCTTCCACCCATCACTCCACACATCCTGCTGACATTTTGGTATCCAAAAACAGCTGTCTGGCTGCGCTTGCACATGGACCGATCTGTCGTGCATTATAAATCTGAGTAAACCGCCCCACAATAATGTTATGGTCTAGATTGTTTACAAGACTGAAGAACATCTGGAAGAGACGGTCTCTTTCTGTCTGTATCCTCTGCTTTATTTTAGTCTCTGTCCCTCCCTCTCTCTGTCCCTTTCTCTCTACCTCTCCCTCATTCACTCTCTTTGTCTCTGCCAACGACCACCTGACCAATCAGTAGATGGTTGCCATGGGTACCAGCAGTCAGCAGCAGCAGCGTGGGTCTATTTTGTCGTGTCGTGAGGGGAATTCAAATCATGTCCATTTCCAGAACCAACTAAACCAAATCTTACAACCACCCCTCTGCCCTGACCTTTGCAACCAGATGTGTAATATTGGAGCAATTATTGAGTTCATTTACACAGGTTGAAATTAAACAAATGAAGGGATGCTGTGTGCAGGGGGAGGAAAAAGATTGATTTAATTATCTCTCTACCTATATAATATAAAACAATTATATACAAAGATGTATATGAGTATGTTCTGTAGAACTTAAAGGTACATGTCCTTTTGAGAAAAAGACCCCCATAAATTAGTAAAATGTTTGGGAAGCTAAGTCCTGGAGCATTTTATTATTCTCGTGACAGATCATGGACAAAGTTTTTAGAGCATTATCGATAAATTAGTCCACCAGACAGCACAGACAGGTTTATTTTTCAACTGTAAAACGGTTATACTATATCTTGTCAAAATTGGTTAATAAGCAAATTTAAAGGATACTCCTGAAAATGTTGTTAATGTGTAAAACGAATATTGACCAATGTATTGAATCAGATTGGTGATGGTGTTGGCCTCAATCTGTTGGACTCTACAAGTTTACAATATGTCCTTTTGCCACTGAAAATAATAACATAGGATTTCTTTTTGATATTTTTATATATATAATAGTGGCCCAAGAATGGATCCTTGAGGAACACCTTGGCGAAGTATACATTTTTAACCATAAATACAATTTATTTACTTAGTAAAGTTACATTAATCTCTGTATGAACAGCTTTTGAAAGAATTAGGAATATGGTACAAATATATTCATTAATGTCAAATGCTGTGGATGTTTTGTCAGGTGAAGCAAAGCCACATATGTGGAACAGTCTCTTTTTGGAAACCATAAAGATGTCTATAAAGAATATAGATGAAATTCAGATTAATATGGTAGGATTTATTAGTGTCTGTTTTTGTTACCTTAGAATGAGCCGTTAATAGTTATTGTAGATTGCAACCAACTGAATACCCCTCCGCTCACTTATGTCTGAATGGCTATTTCTTAGCATCCTATTGTTGGGATGAATAGTTGCGTCTGATTGGCTCTGATGTTGCACATTTCTGATTATAAAATGGCAGATGTCAGTTAACATTATATATTTGTATGTCTGAGCCGCTACATGAATTAACCATATGTAAATACCTGCACATTTTCTGATGCACATACAAACACTTTCATGCATCTATGGAGGAATCACACATTAGAAATGCACAAATTGCTCATATGGTCATTTCATTTTCTGCATGCTGGACTGAGAACTCGTTGCATGCAGCCCCCTCCCCCTCCACCACCATCTCCATCTTGATTTATTTAGTTTTATTGACGCGCCAATAAATTCCTCCTGCCTTTGTGTGTCACTTTTTTTTTTTATTGGTCCCTTTGGATCTATGCTATTGCATTGAGCTGGTGACCGACTCGTTCGGATTGAATCTCAATGACACACGACTAAAAGAGGAATTGAATTAGGGGCGAGGATGGAATTGATTGAAGCTGTTTATATACTGTATATTTGTCAGTGTCCTGCTGAATACTTGTTGTTTTGATTTCTTAGTCTTTTATTTTCTGAAAATACAAAATCAGTTTTGAGTGCTCTTTGAGCACCAACAAACTCTTTCGTATATTGTGATTGGTTGAAAACACAAGATGTCAATAGGATATGATGGAAGCGGCTGGGGATGAACCGCAAGTAGCCCTCTGCAACGTCCAAGTCTGTTTTTTTTTATTTAAAATATACAATAATATAAGATGCACTGAGGTGTATCACCATATTATGATCCTCAACCAATACAATTTATTTTATTTTTTATTTATTTAATTGGTGGGTTGGGATGGATTGTATGCGTGTTAAATATTCAATTGCTGTACTGGTGGTTTTGTTAGATGTCCTGTATTTTTGTGGATTTGTGTATGGATATATACATACAGTATACTGGTATGTGTATATGCTATATACTGTGTATATATATATATATATATATATATATATATGCATGTCTGTGTTAAGTTGTTAGAATTATTCCTGACATTCTGATTGATACAAATACAGAGCTTCATCTCTGTACTAATCATATTATTTACAGACTAACACACTGATAGACAATGTTAACACCCTTTTATCACCTTGCAGTTTTGCATATTAGATAATAATCTCAATCCCTGGGCATTGATGATGAATTGGCTTCAATCAGACACAATCCGAAGGGTGATTTGTGTTCACTATTCTCATTAATTTAAATCTCTTTAATATGTTTTAGGCTTTATTTTATCTGGAAAAATGCTTCTCTTATTCACTGAGGACGTCTTGTATTCCTTATTGATGCTTTTGTTCCGTCTCGTCTTCCTTTCACTTTACATTAGCTCCTATTGTTTCATTACCTTTCCAACAACGCTGAGTCAAATTCCAGACATCAAGTCAACTCCAGCTTTTCTAATTCGGTTAGTTTCTAATGTCACATTTAATCCTCGTCTCTCTGGGACGTAACTGTTTATTTGCCTCTATTTGTTCGCGCAAGCAGTTTTTATTCCATATAGTCGCTCACTTCTAATGTGCGTTCATGTCCCTGTCCTTCCAGCTCTCATGATATTTCATGTTTAATCCATCATTTCTTATAAAACATGGTTTCTCTGCGCGAGTGAGTGGCCGTTATTTGAAGCGTATACATCTGGTCTGAGAAGCGCACTCACAGTCAGAGTGTGTGTCTGCTGTGTTAGGCAATTTGATTTCCTCCATTTAGCCTTGTAATCCTACCTTTTTATTTATTTATTATCTTGCCCCGGACTAAGTGCTGTGGGCTGTCTCACTATTCGGTATGAATGATTAAAGCCTGTTTCTTTCTCAACACATGAACTAATGGCACAGAATCTAAATAAGCTCTATGAAAAATACTGGGTTATTAGTTTTAGTTAACCGTCAGACTCTATGTGACTAGACTTAGAAATGTATTTAAACATTAAGCTACTGCTAATTATTAGCCACACTAGCAGCGAGAATCAGTTGATGCATCACTTTGGTCCAGAATATGTTAACAACTGTTGGATGGATTGCCATGAAATTGTGTACAGACATTAATGCAATTTTTAACAGCCTTAGTGCAATCAGATCAGTGTAAAGACAGACAAAATGCATTAACACCACCCTCCCCCCGCTTGTAATCAAAAACAAACCAGTGCTGTGCGTCCTTCTCTGTGTGATGGACACAGCTTCATCTGAAGCTCCCCATGTTGCACTCTGATTTTAGCTTGAAGCAGAAATTTTAGAGTCCTCCTCCCCGTGAACCCAGTACAGTAGCCCATATAAGATCCAATCATGAAGCCACTTAATGCACAAAAAGCATGCAAAGTCTTATTTGTAAGGGGGGAATATTATTTTGCGAGTTCGTACTTGATTTGAAGGGACGTCCGAGAGATTGTTCAGGTTTGAGTGGGAGCTCGGAGTAAAGGTTGACCGAGCATGAAGAGCAGCGGCTCCACGTCGCCGCTTTTCTTTTTGGTCCATCAGCTGCGCCAGACAACAGCAGGCTCAGGTGGCTCAGACATGACTTATTGGGGTTCATTACAAACACCTGAAACTGACCCTCTCTCACACACACTCACACACACATGCATACACACACTCTGTAGCTCCAAACACAGACACAATACTGTAATCTCCATCCACTTATGAAACCTGCTTGATTAAAAGAGAATCTTCTCCCGAGTGTATTTCTCTCTGCCAAGCAAAGTCTATTTTCTTCTCAACAACTTTTGTTATCTCTCACATTTAAACACGCACGTGTTGTTTGACTGACAGCCGAAAGTCTCCTCTCCGATTGTCGTAATCTGATCGTTCCTGTACTGTGAGAGGCAGCGTGGAAACACTATATTCAAAACACGGTCATCCAGTCGCAGCCACTTCACCTGATTATGAATAATCAGGTGAAGGTATCCGTTTAAGTTGATACTGTAAAGTGTTAACTGTGCACCCTGCTTCCAAAGTTTGTCATTTTATCCTATATTAAAAGACCACTCCGAGGAAGTCAATTTACTTGTCAACTTTACAACAGCAACAGAATGCAGTATAATTACAACAAACAAACTCAGTTAATCTACACATTACTTTTTTTTTTTTTTTTTTATGTTTTTGTGATTTTGTTTTCTGATTTAGAAACACATTAGCATCTGTAAGAACACATTATAGTCAGGTTTCTTTATAAGTGAGAGGTCATTCTTTGAGGTCCAGCGTCCAGTTAGTATCAACTTACAGTATAGACACTCTGTAACCTTGAGATCCGACTGCGATACTCTTTGATTTTTGTGCTGCAGGAAACTGAAATTGTTGCCAAATTCACTCATTAAATCAAAACAATGAGTTTTCACTCTCCCAATGTCGAGGGCAATGCATGCACAAAGCTGAATTTCTTACGAAAAACTGTCGTTTGAAGGAAAAGTGTGCATGCTTACACTTACTTTACATTGAAACCAGAGTGCATCGCTAAGTTTCTCCCACTTGACCCCTGTCCTTGTTGCACTCTAATTGCTCTCTCGTTCACTCAAACACATGTATACACAGCTGTTCCTCGGTGAAACTCAACTCAGCTGCAGCCTCTGTAGGTGTAGGTTTTCCCGGAGTCGTACAGTTGTCATTGATATCCTTCAGTCGGTTCAGTGTCTCACTGTGTAATCTATGGTTTGTTTCCAGGGAGGAGAGCACTGCTACTACCATGGCTGTGTTCGGGGGCTGCCGGGCTCCTGGGCGGCTCTGTCCACCTGCCACGGCCTACAGTGAGTCCAGTACTTTGAGTTAATGCTGTCACTTCATCTAATCTAGACTCAGTCAGGACCCAAAGTCTGGTGTTTTTATGTGATTCAAATGTTGAAAGACTTGCTGTAAATTTGCCCAATGCACATTTGGGAGCTCCGTGTCGATTTTCTACAAAGTTATCAAGTAGAAAATCTTTTTTCTTCTTCTCCTTTTTAGTTTAGTAGAAAATTACACATAAAAAAAATTCAACGAATAGTTCAACATTTTAACAAGTGGGCTTATTTGCTCTTATTTTTCTTTCTCTTATTTGCACGCCTGTACAGTAACTATGTAGCTGGAGCCAGCAGCTGCTTATCTTTTAGCTTAGCTTAGCATAAAGACTGGAAACGGGGGGAAACTGCTAGCCTCTGTCCAACAAAATCCACCTACCAGCACCTCTGAAGCTCACTAATTATTATATCATAAAATTAAATTAAAAAATTTGTAACCTTGAAAAACATCAATAAAAACTAAAGTGAAAAAAAATAATAATAATAATAATTTGCACACTTTGCTAATGTTTATAGTATGTTATCCTATGTTCATATTTTATATTTTTATGTTTAGTTATAGTAGCTTGGTATATGTATAGTGTATTTAATATATACTTTATATTGTGTATTCTATAGATATTTAATAGATGTTTATCTCTAGTGTTGATATGTATATTTACTGTTCCTGTGCAATACCTGGATAACCTGCTGCTGTAACACAATAATTTCCCAATTTGGGATAAAAAATAAATTACATTTATCTATCTATAATTAACACGTTATATCTGGTTTGTTTAATCCGTACAAAAAGCCATGAAATAGTTTGCTACATATCCCCTCGTAAAATTGTTGTTTTTACACTTTTTGTACGAGAGAAAGTCAACAAACATATTCCCCCAAATCTCAAGCTATTAATTTTTTAAAAAACAATAAATACACTGACCCAATCATCCTCAGACAAACTACAACATGCTGCTGTGTTTGGTGTTTTTCAGCGGGATGTTTTCTGATGGGAACTTCTCGTACGGGATTGAACCTGTTGGCAGTGGAAAGGTGAGTCAACAGATTAGTTGTAAACACACACGTATCAAATTTCTTGGCATCTAACCAAGGCAGCAACAAGGTTGTGTGAAAAAAATTTCTCCCAAAACTTGCACCAATTGTTCAAACTCAACAAAATATGTCGCCCACAGTCTCGCTTTCTCTC
Source organism: Sebastes fasciatus (assembly GCF_043250625.1). Lineage (NCBI taxonomy): Eukaryota > Metazoa > Chordata > Actinopteri > Perciformes > Sebastidae > Sebastes > Sebastes fasciatus. Next base: position 16,260,639 of record NC_133814.1, read on the forward strand.
TCTCCGTCTCCATGACTTACCGTCAGTCCAGACGGTGTTACTCTATCTCTGAGCTGCTGTATGGAAACTATTGAGTTGACACTTAATCCCGCACTGAAACACATCTCCTGTCTCATATCATCATCTCACAGAGGCAGAGAGGAGGAATTTCAAATCGACAAAAAAATAGGCTTTTTAGATCTTTAAAAAAATACACAATTTGATTTTAGAATAGAGGTAGTATTAAAAAGAAATGGATGTATAACAGAGTGAGTGAAGGTAGAGGGGAGAAAGTGTTTAGAGTGGAAGAGGCTGAGCATTTTTTTCCATTAAGGCCCACAGTAATCGAAGTACAGCTCAATTACATAGACTGGAGAGATGGATCAATAGCCTCCCAGCTCATCTCCAAACTCCCTCTCTCCTCGGCTCTCTATCTGAGATGGGTCATTTTCATAAAGTATTTATCCCCAGCTCAAATGTACCACAGTGTCCAGCAATGTTATTGCCATTATGACAGCCCAGTGATTGATTTAAATATGCATCAGAGCACTTTTCCTTCCCGTTGATCCATCTGTACTTCAGAGCACACGGCAGCGCTTTCTCACACAGAGAAGCTGTGGACTAAAAGTTCAGGATGTGAAGTCATTTCAAGGCTTGTATGGTGTTATAAGTGTGATTTGTTCAGGTCTACATAGTCACGCTCTTTCACAGGGAAGAGTTCTGCAGTTTCTTTCACCTCTGCTGATTACTGTCTGGCACACCTTTTTTTAGACCAATGTCATCTTTCCTTGTGACCGGATCCCACATCTGCTGCTGTCTGGCCTTTTTTTTTCTGGCTTGAGGTGAAGTTTTAGTTTAGTAAAACTTTTTAACTTCTCATTTTTTTTATTCCTGATCCGATCACAAGTGGACAGCTTTAAATACGTCTGTTCACACCTGGCATTAGAATGCGTCTCCACGTGCGTCTTTGATTTAAAACAAGCAGCTCAGAAAAGCTATTAAAACATTTTTTTCTAAACTTTTAGACCTTTTCAGCTGCAGAAATAAGACAAACTAATGACTCTCTCTCTCTCCTTCAGGAGCAGAATGACCACATCATGTACCGTATGCCGGACATTGACCTCTTCCCACCTCCCTGTCCAGGTAGGACCACCGTCCATCTAACAGAGAAACTGCACACTGACCCTCCTCACTGTTACTTTCTTTCCCCTGTAACTGATGATATCTCAGTCCCTCCTGATGCAACAATAAAAGTTTGATGGAAACAAAACCCCCGTCTCTAATTCCTAATCCTCAGTGACAAAATACCTGCCGCACAAATCAAGCTATAATACAAATTTATAGACTTGTCAAACTGGCACATATTTGGTTGTTGTTTTGCTGTTAAAAGATTAGATTTGACGAAAGCCGGCAGGATGCAGCTTGTTACTGATGAGCACGAAAGCTGCTTGCGGTTACTTGTTTGGAGACGACATGTTCAGCCTCGTCCTGGACATTGGGCAAGAATGTTTTTTGGCTGCTTTTCTCAAACACACTCTGCAGCATACAGCGTCCTCCTCAGGTTGTCCAGCTGCCCTCCTCGTCCTTGCTAAATGTCTCATTTGGCTGCCTCTTCTCCGCCTCTCCTCTTTGTCCCTGACACTCGCCTCCCTTCCTCCTTCCTGTTACCCAACCCCCTGCCGTTCCTCCTCACCCTTCTCTCTCTCTCTCTCTCTCTCTCTCTCTCTTCCCATTTGGCCAGTTCTACTCTCCCCCTTTCCTCCTCTCTCCTCCGCTGGCTTTGTGATATTGATTTCTCCTGCAGATCAGTGGACTAAAATACATGGTTACATCCATCCCCGGACTGATGACTCGCCACTTTTCTCTCACTTACTCTTTGCATGTTTCCCAGGATGCTCCGTGAACAGCACCAGGCCCGCAGGGCAGACAGACGGCCACGGCGAAGGAGACGGTGAGCTGAAGGATGGAGACGACTGGTCTAAAGAGGAGGAGAAGAAGAAGCCCTTTTTAATCGAAGGCCTGAGACGCTCAAAAAGACAAGTCAGTTTTCAGGTGGCTGATATCAGTCTCTTTCTCCCAACACACACACACGCACACAGAAGGCCCTGCCAGGAACATGTCACATGCATTGCAGCATCATGAGGGAAACATCAGAGTTAAGATATTCAAACACAATTAATATTTTACAGAGACGTCTGTCAGATGATGCCAAATTTCCACATGCATGCTAATAGCTTGTCTCCGCTTTCATGCTAATAAGAGAAGTCTGATATGTCTGGAGGAGCTTTCTAAAATCTGAGAAAATTACTCAACAGAGGCTTGGACTGTAGATTTCTAACAGAAAGCATTACATGCATCACAAACTGAGGTTGTGAAGTTTGAAGATGTTGGTTTTACCAGGCATGGTTTATCTAACTAGAGCTGCAATGATTAATTGATTAGTTGTCAACCATTCAATTAATCACCAATTAGTTTGATAATTGATTAATCAATTTGAGTCATTTTTTAAAGAAAAAAAAGTCTAAGTTCTCCGATTCCAGCTTCTTAAATGTGAATATTTTCTGGTTTCTTTACTCCTCTATGACAGTAAACTGAATATTGTTTGAGTTGTGGACAAAACAAGACATATGAGGACGTTATCATCTTGGGCTTTGGGGAAACACTGATTGACATTTTTCACCATTTCCTGACATTTTATAGACCAAACAACTAATCGATTAATCAAGAAAATACATCACGGTGACTACGTTCACTCCTTATTTATAGTCTTTGGTTAAAATCTTTCTAAATAATAATACCTAAGGATATTTATTTTAAACTTTGACTGCTTATTTAGTCGTGCATATATAATGTTACCGAGAAAAAGATTTGAAGTTTTCAGCGGCTTTAAAATTAGTTTTCTTTCTTGTTACACTCCTGAAGTAATCTAATACAGAAGCTGCATTTTATCTTTTCAAATGCCGAACAATATTGTGCTTAATGAATAAGAATCACTGTTGCTCTCCAAGTTGTTTTTCCCTCTCAAGGACAAAGACTAGAGTTTCATCAGCGTGTGTGTGTGTGTGTGTGTGTGTGTGTGTGTGTGTGTGTGTACATTGTGTTTATGTTTGTCCTGTGTGAAGGTGATTATGACAGCGGACTCAAAACTTTGGCTCTGTGGATTTCTTTTGTCCTCTCCAGGTGCGGCGAGGTCAGCGCACCGTCCAGACAGAGACCAAGTACATCGAGCTGATGGTGGTCAACGACCATGAACTGGTAGGTGTGATGCTTCTTTTTACTTTTTTATCTGTAACTGCTGCATGAATAATAAGTGAGTGTGGCTCTCATTAAAATTTGAATTTTAATCAGCTGATAAGGCTTTTTATAATCAGCTGAAAGGCAGTAACTCTGTATTTTTGTCCTCTCCTCTCGTGTTAGTTCGTGCAGCTCCGACGGTCGACCAGTCACACGAAGAACTTTGCCAAAGCGGTGGTGAACATGGCCGACGCGGTGAGCTTCCTCTTCCTGTCGTCTTTTTTTAACCATGGCACCCCTTCATAGTGAATCTATTGTAGGGAGTCTCTGGTGCTTACTCGGGACAGTCGCCACATTTCAGAGCTTTTTCCCTGCAGATGAAACTTTTCCTGAGTGGGACAGCCGCCATCTCTTATTCACAAACAATCTAGTTTACTGTCTGATGTTATTTTTAACCGTCTTTTAAACGCCAAAAATTTGCTATCATCTCTTGAATCCTCATCATCATTAAACAGGGTCTTTTTAATATGAATGATTTCAATGGTTATTTCCTATTTCATCCATTTTTATATGATGTTTGTAAATGTATAAATAAATAAACATGTGATATAAATGTATATAAATCTAGTTAATATGAATTAAGCCCATTTTTTTCCCACCCAATCTTTACATTTCAAGGTATTAAAAGTTGCATCAACATCAATTTCAGCGCAATATATACAAAGAGAAACACTAAACACAGTAGAAACACAATAAACATAAATGCGGAGGATTGATGTCGCCCAGTTACCTATATATGTGGTGAGATGTTCTTAATTGGGTACCAAAAAATGTGAAAATGCGTTCTTAAAGATCATTGCATATTAAAATATGTTTATTATTTTTGTGGAAAGAAAGAATTAATTCTCAAGAGATAGTTACCAATGAAGTAGTTCCACGTTGATCTTGTATTTCAAATTCTTTAACGTCTAACAACTCCTTTAAATTTGCATCATCATGCGGCAGCGGTTGCAAAGTTTACTCTATACAATAATATATATATATATCTATATAAAGGTTGGAGAGAGGTTTAACCAGGATAGCTTTATAAATAGATATTTCCAATGTTTCAGCCTACGCTTTTAAGAAGGTGGAGAATCTGTGCTGGAATACAGTGATGAGTTGAGGCTTTACCTAAAATCACTGAGCTGTTTGCATCATATTTATATTTATATATATATATATATATATATATATATATATATAATGAGCTTTTTGTGTATTTAATGGTACAGCTGATCAGACATGATTACTTCCCAAAACAACCAAATGAAGTGCAGGAAATTAACTGTGTGTCCTCAGCTGTGGCAGCAGCAGGACGGGAAACCCTTCACTGACTGGGGACAAACACACAGTGATGCTGGTTTCCATGGCAACCGACTGCTGCCTGCTTTCTTCCCACTCACATGTCTAAGGGTAGACGGATTCAACTGTCTCCATCATCTGCAGTATTTAACTCTCACTTAACTCCTCAAGATCTGAGTTTTTTTTCAGGACAACAGGAAACTTTTTGTAGTTTTTTTTCTTACCCCTTTTCCCCATAAATAGAAATAGGGGCTAAATCTGAGATTTTATGTCAACTCAACACTTAAAAATATTTCTTATTATGGTAAAATTTTGTTTAAAAAACCCCCCAAAACTATTAGATCAGTCCTTAGCACTTTTGTCCCTGAATTTGTATTTAATTTTACGTTTGTTTTGAGGTCATTCAGAGTGTTGTTATCTTCCAAGACGACATTTCTGATCATTATAATATTCACTTTCACACATGCATGTTTAAGCTAATGTTTAGTTTTTATTTATTATTCTGTCAATCAGTTTTTGCTTCAATTGTTTTGAGGGACGATGGTAAATAACTGACAAAAGGACAAAAGATTAATTATCTGAATGTTTTTTTTTTATTATTATTAATTGTTTCCAGATCTACAAGGAGCAGCTCAACACTCGCATCGTCCTGGTGGCCATGGAAACCTGGTCTTCTGAAAACAGGATCTCCGTGGGTGATGACGCCTTGCTCACCCTGCGTGACTTCATGAAGTACAGGAAGGAGAGCATCAAGGAACGCTGCGACGCCGTTCACCTCTTCTCGTGGGTTCAGTCTCCTGATTTTAGTTGTTGTTGGTGTCATCATCATCTTCTTCTTCTTCTGTCTCCTTCATCTTCTTCTCCTCCTCTTCCTTCTTCTTCTCTGTTTCTTTACTCTTCTTCGTTTTATCATTCATCTTCTTATTCTTCCTCTTCCTCCTTCTCCTTTGTCTTCTCCTTCTCTTTTTCTTCTCTTTGTTTTATCCTTCTTCTTCTTCCTCCTGCTCTTTCTTGTTCTTTTCCTCTTCCTCCTCCTTCTCTGGCGTCTTCTGTTTCCTTACTCTTTGTTTTGTCTTCTTTTTCCTTCTCTTCCTCTTCTTCTTCTCTTTCTCCTTCATCTTGTCCTTCTATGTCTTCTTCTTCTACGTTTCTGTCGTCCTCCTCCTCTTCCTCCTCCTCCTGTGCTTATTATTATAGCAGTCTCCCTGTCTTCACTACAGTGGGAGGACGTTCATGAGCAGCCGCAGTGAGGCGGCCTACATCGGCGGCATCTGCTCCATCACTAGGGGTGGAGGCATCAATGAGGTGAGACTTTACACTTTATAGATTGGAGACATTAGCTGCAAATCATTGTCCAATGAACCTCATAAAAACGGTGTTTTATAGAAGTAATGAATCGTTCTCATGAGTCTGTAACTCAGGTTGGTTTAGTCTCTCTTCCTTTTAGCTGTTTTCATTAACTTGATTTATTCGTATGTCTTCAGTTTGGCAGTGTGGGCCCCATGGCCATCACACTGAGTCAGAGTCTCGGCCAGAACATCGGCATGCTGAGGAACAAAGAGCGACTGGCTGCAGGTGAGTCCAACGTACTGCAGACATTGAGATCCTGCACAAGGAGTCATAGAAGGACAATCTCTCTTGATATGACTCAAACACAGAGGCGTTAAAAGGAAATGTGCCATACAAGCTTTTTACTTTACATACTGGTGTCCACCATACATACATACTGTATATACTTTTTCCTGTTTTTAATTGTTCCTTTCTGCAATATCTAGTTATTTAAGCAAAGTAAAATAACATTCTAAATTGTATTGCCCTGTTATATCTACAATCTGTCTTTTACCAAACTCAAGTAGTGTAAACGTATTACAGAGCACTCATTTGATTTTCCACAGAGAACGTGCTGATTGTACTAAATTAATCTCTGAGAAATGAAAACACTCCAACTCTGCCGTAATAACAGCTCCCTCAAGTGGTGACATTAGAGTTGCTCAAAAATGTTTTGTTGTGTGCAGTCATCACCTGTTTTGAAATGGGTTTTTGTGTGTTTGTGTGTCCAGGAGACTGCAGGTGTCCAGACCCATGGCTGGGCTGTATCATGGAGGACACAGGGTACGCACTTTTTAATTTACAGTAAATGAATGAGTGACCTGTAGTACATTAAGAAATAATTCTCAGTTAAAACAGGAGTGTACATAGACAGACGTATTCGACAACCACTCACTTTTATTTTTGTCAAATATGTCTCCGTAAAGCATCCAAAGTGTAATTGACAAGTTGTGTATGATTTTTTTTTTTTGGGAGTATCAAATGTGCCTTGTATATGTAGCTTGTAAAAGTACCCAAATATAAACAACGTTTTAGTTGACTGGTTATCATATTGCAAATGTTGCTAAGCAAATGTAATAATGAGTGATTTCTGTATATTTCTTTTGTATTATTTAGTTACTACCTGCCCAGGAAGTTCTCTCGCTGCAGTATAGACGAGTACCTGCGGTTCCTCCAGCAGGGAGGAGGCAGCTGTCTCTTCAACAAGCCCAGCAAGGTGAGAGGTGGTCGGTCATCATCAGAGAGGCTCTGCTGGGGGTTTAATCACATCCATAGATCAACGCTGAGGCTTCGGCTATCTTCTTTCATTTGCTCTCTTAACTCTTGACTTTATTTGTGACATGATGAACAGTCAAAGCAAATCCACTTACTTTAAAGACATGTTTTACATTAGTAAAACACACACCTATATTTCAAATCGAGAATACAAAGCAAATGTTTGTGATCTCCAGAATGATACAGCGGTGTTGTGTGTGTGATTTAAATATCGATTTTTGTTTTTATCAAAGTTAAATTGGTTTGAATGTATTTTCATTGTCCGTTTTCTGGTGATATGTGTTGTTTTACAAGTATACTTTTTTCTCCTGTAGTTGTTGGACGCTTCAGAGTGTGGAAATGGATATGTGGAGCCGGGAGAGGAATGTGACTGTGGATCACTAGTGGTGAGCACATTTGAATTAACTAATTTCTTATTGCTTGTCTTATACACAGACTATAAGGACTGATTTGAACCGATTTTAATTTAATCAGCCATTCAGCCTTAAGCCTGGTTGGAAAAGCTGAGACTTCCAGTAACGACCAGTCACATCTTTTCCAACCTGTCCAGAACATTTCAGTTTAAGTGGAGCTGCACATAGGATAGTTATCATTCCCTGTATCATGAAGGAGAGCCCATGGTTTATATTCAAAATACATTTTGTTGTTATTGTTTAGAAGAAATCCTTCTCAATGAACAAACGGCGTAACTGGGAACACTCCCGGGGTCTAAGTTTGCCCACAATCCCTCTGTCTTTGCAAGTGTAGTCAGCTATATGTGTTCAAAACACCCTGACAGTCATGATCTACAGATGTACTATAAACCCTCTCTGACCTATAGGAGTGTGCACGGAGTGGAGCCAACTGCTGTAAGAAGTGCACCCTTACCCATAATGCCATGTGTAGCAACGGGCTGTGCTGCAGGGAATGCAAGGTGAGCTGCTTTAACACATCTCTTTAACTGGATAGTTTGTCGCTGATTCTTAAGGCCCTGATTGACTCTTTATACTCTCACCTGCTCCATTCCATCCTCCACCTGCCCTCTTCTTCTATGGTTGTTTGTGACAGCACGAGCTGAGAGGGGTGACGTGCCGTGACGCTGTCAACGACTGTGACATCCCCGAGACCTGCATGGGAGACACCAGCCAGGTAAAAGAGGCTCCAATACACAGTACATTTATCAAGATGCTCAAAGAATTCAGGCATGTGAAACCAACCGTGATGGTGAGCGGACAGATAATGTTCTCTGTCTCTCTTGCAGTGTCCTCATAACGTCCACAAACTGGATGGCTACATGTGTGATGCTGGACAGGTAATGTCATGCTATTTATTTAATTAATTTAATGTGTTACATTTAATAAAACATATTTCTCATTTTGCCTCTCCTCCTCAGGGTCGGTGTTACGGAGGTCGCTGTAAGACCAGAGACGGCCAGTGCAGAACGCTGTGGGGCTACAGTAGGTTTGCATTGGATATTGAGCTTTATTTCTCAATGCATGGCCCTCTGATGGTTAAAATTTCATTCCTCACATCTATGAATCTTTTATAAAGATCTGTGAAGAGCTTTGTAACAATTAAAGCGAGGGCATTGGGTTGCAATGTATTAAGTGAGTGTTCTCTCTTGTCAGACTCAGCCGACAGGTTCTGCTATGAAAAGCTGAACTCTGAGGGCACAGAGAAAGGAAACTGTGGGCCGGACTCCAGCGGTCAGGGATGGGTGCAGTGCAACAAGCAGTGAGTGAACAGCATGATACACATAACACATGTTAATTTTGCTATATGAAATCTTGCATGTTTTTTTTGTATATTTAATTTTAATTTTTTTTATTTTCTCCCTTGTGTCCATCAGAGACGTCCTGTGCGGTTTGCTGCTGTGCACCAATCTGACAGACAGGCCGAGGTTCGGTGAACTGCAGGGGAGGCTCACCAGTCTCACCATCCACCACCAGAACAGATACCTGGACTGCAGGTGAGGCAGCTTCTCTCTGGTAGCTTGGTTGGTTTGAACAACAATTTCAACGATTAAACAAATACAGCAGGCTGCTTAACCAAATCTGGATTAACTACATGTTGGAAAGATTTGTGGATTTGTATTTTAGTTTACTTAAAGTAGACTTTATCTTCTTTTACTATGTGCTTATTTTTTTCCTTTATTGTTGTTTGCTTTGTATTCATTTGTATTTTGTGCCTGTTCAGCACTTTGGTCAACTGCGGTTGTTTTAAATGTGCTATACAAATAATGTTTTGCCTTGACTTCATCAAACGGTACTATCAGAAACAAATAAGTGATGATTTTATGTCACCGTCTGACCTGCAGGGGCGGACATGCGGTGCTGGATGACGGCTTGGATATGGGCTACGTGGAGGACGGGACGCCGTGCGGGCCAAACATGATGTGCTTGGAGCGTCGCTGCCTCCCCGTCACCACCTTCAACCTCAGCACGTGCCCGGGCTCCTCGTCCTCACGCATCTGCTCCCACCACGGGGTGAGTCTGTCACTGCTGTCACTGCTGTCACTGAGTTTTGCTGGTGGAAAACAAAGTTTTGTGGATAATAAACATGATATTAAATGCATCCACTCAATTTTCTTGTCTTCGTTCCGCAGACTTGCAGCAACGAGGTGAAGTGTATCTGCGATTCAGACTTCACTGGGAAGGACTGTAGCGTGTTTGACCCAATCATCATCCCCACCCCTTCAGACCCAGAGAAATACAGAGGTAACCACATTGAGCAGTAAACCTCCACATAGTCCCTTTGACAGAAACAGTACAGTTGCTCCTCAAATCTGTAAAAGAACCTGCTGTGATAGAAAAATATGAATAAAACAAAAGTAATTCAAAAGTCACTCATTTTCCCCCCAAAGAAACAAAATACAATTTGTCCACACAGGATGGTCTGAAAACTGCGATCTGCATCTCACTACAAAACTAAACAATGTCATAATGCCTCTGCGTCGACGTGTTTTCGGGTTCTCCATTGGTCTGTCCAGTCCATTCTCGTCAACGCGATATCACTGGAACGCCTGGAGGGAATTTCTTCAAATTTGGCACAAACGTCCACCTGGACTCAAGGATGAACTGATTTAATTTTGGTGATCAAAGATCAATGTGTCCTCACGTCTTTCCCATTTTCGTGAACGTGATATCTCAGGGAATTTATTCAGATTTGGCACAAATGTCCACCTGGAATCAAGGAGGAATTGATTAAATTGAAAAATTAATTTTACATTCATACAATAATACATTAATTCTGAGAATTTAATACAAATGTCTAACAGGATAAAATGATGAAGTGGTGACATTTTGGACAGACATGGATGTAAACTGCAACTTGACAGGTTGGCGGAGGCATACAACCGCTAGTCATTTTATGTAGTTATTTTCTGTAAGTTAAAATTAAACTTGAACAATGTCCTAAGGCTTCTGGGTAGTTGTCGTGCAAATAGTAGAAAAAGTAGAATTGTTACGTCTCATTAGCAACACTAAAAACAATTAACACACAAAATAGAAATATATGTGAATGAAAGGGGTTCAAATGTGTGAATTACAGCGTGTTTAAAGAGTGCAGTGAGACACAAAATACCTAAAAATACACATATAAAGCATAAAAGCAAATGAAAAAAACATATTAATTTAAATTTACAACAATAAGAAGAAAGAAATATGAATTTACAGAATGTGCAAAATAAGCATCATATTTGGCAATTTACAGGCTGTGTTTTATTGAACGGGTCACTCGTTCTTGTACATATTTCAACACCTTTTTCACTGTATCTTTTCACTAGATTTCAGTATTAAAAATAAATGGTGCAGGACATGGAGGCTGAAGGATATTTTCCCACCTAGGACTCTCGCATCAAATCACAATTCCATCTTGATAGCAGTTATCATAACGTGTTCTTCTACTTTTCCATGTCGGCTGAAAGTGTTTTACAGATCTTAACTACGTTTTGATGCTTTATACAGTCAACAGAGATACAACACATAAAAAAAGATAACCAAAAGTATTTCTAATTTTTGGTTCTCAGCACTGCTTTTGTTTTCTTATTTATTCCCCCTCACTGGTTGACTCCTTCACTCCCACAGGTCCCAGTGGTACCAATATCATAATAGGTTCCGTCGCCGGTGCAATTCTGGTGGCAGCGATAGTCCTGGGGGGAACTGGCTGGGGATTTAAGTAAGAGCTCTGGCATGTCTCCATCTGTGTGTGCCTGCTGTGTTCCTCTGTCAGCTAACACACATGCCTGCGGCTCGCTGCTGAATGCTCCTCTGCTTGTTGTCTGATCCATACTCACATCCAGAGACCACGTCGGTCTATTAGTAACACTGGTGGACGGGCGGTAGATCGGTTTCTATCTGTGGCTTTTATTAGAGGAGCGTGAATGAAAGTACTTACAAACCCTGTTTAGTCCTTTTTTGCTAGCAAGCTCTTTGATGGCATGAGATGATTGGCCACTTTGCAATATGCATAATATGTATTTAATTTGCTAAAATCTGTAAGACTTTAAGTGGACTGTAAAAGCTAAATTTGTATCAGTTGTAATGAGCTAAATCCTGAACTAGTGCTGAAATAGTTGGTCAAATAATCAATTATTTTACAGAAATAGATTCATTGTTTGAGTAATTTTTTTAAAGCAAAATTTGCAAAAAATTAACCGGCCTCACATTTTCAAATATGAATATTTTCTGGTTTTCTTTGTCTTTTATCGATTAATCAAGAAAATAATCAGTAGATTAATCAGTAATAAAAATATTTAGTTAGTTGTAGCCCTATTCAAGTAATTTTTCTCTGGTTCCAGCTCCTCAAAACTGATGATTTGCTGTTTTTCTCTGTTTTATATCAATATGAATTGAATATCTTTTGTCGTTTTGGACGTCACTTTGGTGTCTGGGAACTTGTGACTAGTATTATTCGCTATTTCTAGACATTTTATAGACTATATTGATGTGAAACTGCTATAAACTCTCACCCCGATACGGTGTATATTTTAAAGGGGAACTTAGCGGTTGTTGGGGTTGAAGACTACAAGTTTGAAATTGAAAATAAATCTGTGTGTGGAGTTAGAAAGACGTGAGCTTACCAGGCCTCTGTAGCCAGTCTCCAACTGAACTGTTGGTGGTCGAGTTGCATTGTGGGTAATGTAGGTGCCAGGTTTTGATAAGGAGGAAGAATGTGTTGCATTAAAAAAAAAAAAAAAAGAGATTTTTAATCCATCTCTCGTGAGTCTGACAGTGTTGTAGGAGTGTAATCAGTGGAGTAATGATGCATACTTCCTTCAATCCTATAAAAATAATACATAGATATAGATATAGAAATGGATTAACAAGCTCTTTCCATGTTCTTCTCTGCACGACTGGATCTTCTTTCTGCAGTTTGTTTTATTCAATGCTGTCTCGCCTCATGTTAGCTTTGCTGTGGCATGCCTGCAGGATGCAAACAAACTAAAACGCTTGTCTGCGACTGTAATCTTTTGCCTTAATCTCGTGATTTACCTCGTATGGTAGCGGCAGATCTGCCTGGATGGATGCTGCAGTTGCAAGTTGCTTGATAGTAGACTTTTCTGCATAACAAAAATAACAAATGCCTCTTTGATGCTGTGCTTTCAAGGCCTTGGGTTCATTGCATGTTTCTTTTCTTACTCACTCTGCTTCTTGCGCACATGAAACAACACAGTTGATATTCTTATCTGTCTTTCTACTTCACTGGTTTCTCTGTCTGTTTTTGTCTGCTCCCTCCGTCTTGTTCCCGCCTCACTGCGGATCCAGGAACATCCGGAGAGGAAGGTACGATCCCGCCTTTCAGTAGTGATCCTGAAAACATTATCAGAGTGTTGAATCACCGTTCATTATGATGCCATCTGTTTTATAATAATTATCTGCTTCTGAGCACCTTTTCTAAACCCACACACATCTATCGGTCACCTGCTTTTAAGGCATCATTTTACATCTTTCACACATTTTGTATCTAATGTATATGATCAATTATATAGCATGAACACATACCACAGCATTTATATTGCCTATGCTAGTTTGCAATACCCTTCCATAGATGGGCCTTTTAAAATACACACAACCTAATCATAATTTTAGTTATTTGTATTAAACATCATTATCAATAATCTATAATCCTAGTTTGCTTCATTATTATTTGTATTGCATGTGTCCCCCTCACTAACTTGGCTGCCATTTCTAGAGTATAGCTGCAGTGTTGACTTTGTAATGTTAATTTCATAAGACTTTCAATAATAAAATGTGAATGCCTCTTTTAAGTTTTTGTTTATTTTTGTTACTTTATATGATCTATCTGCATAACAGCTGCAACGATTAGTCGGTTAATCGATTAGTCAGTCGACAGAAAAATAGTTGGCAACTATTTTGATAATTGATTAATTGTCAAATTTTCATGTAATGTCAAACATTTGATGGTTCCAAGTTCTCAAATGTAAGAATTTCCTGGTTTTATGTTATAGTAAATTGAACGTCTTTGGGTTTTTGGACAGTAAGTCGCACAAAACAAGACATTTGAAGATGGTGATGGGAATTTTTAACTATTTTCTGATGTTTTATAGACCAACCAAGTAATTAAATGAAAAAAACAAAACTTATCTATAATGAAAATCATCATTCGTTGCAGCTATAATCAGTCTTTTCCATATTTTAATTTGTCTTAGCTGACCTGTCAGTTCTATCAGATTCCTCAGTGTTTTTCTCTCTCTTACCTTCCCTTATCTCTTCATCTTCTTTCTCCACTTCATTCCTCCTCTCTCTCCAGATCTGGGGGGGGTTGAGTCGTATCTCTTCGCTGTCCTGTCTTCCTTACACGGTGTCCAGTCCGCTCTGAGGAAACAAAACAAAGATGTCTTCCACTTACGAGCCCTCAGACCTTTTTCTGTTTCCTTTTCTGATTTCCTTTTCTGTCTCCGTTGGGTTTTCTCCTCCTGGAAAGTCTAATTAATATTTGATTAACTGCGGTATGGAAGCCCTGAGGACACATTCCCAACAGATCTGAAAGGCTGTCGGGGATTGTCGACGTTGTCGGTATCGCCTCCGGTTTCGTGCTCATTTTTTATTTGCTTCATTTTGCCAAGGACACACACACACACACACACACACACAGCCCTTAACTGAAGTGTGTTTACTCAACTTTTTGGTTTTCCTTTCACTTCCACTGGTTACAGCTGATCTTCTGCCACATCGACTGTTATTGTGCTTTACCCCTTTAAGTGATTTCATGGAGGAACGCCATGTACTTCTCCTAGTGTGGACTTTCTTCTGTTTTAATACATATTTAACCTCATGGAGAACACATTGGTGTGACTTTAACGGCAATAGAAGTGTATAAATATCACCAAATAGTGAATGTTGACATTACCTGTCTAGATGAGGGTTATTTTTGTGTGCTAAAGGCTTTTACATTCCACAGTAATAGCCATACTTTCTCCTCTTGTGCTGCCTTTCATTATCAAACACGATAGTTCATCCTAAATCAATGCTTCTACATAATATGCATTAATGTATGAATGTATAGTTCAGGCCTGCAAAGATAGCTCGTTGTGTCTCTGCGCCGATGACGTCCAAGTACTTTTCGGTACCACACACTGGATGTTTTATCCTGCTGTATGATATGTTATCCATATACAACCAATATGCATACTAGTATGCTGAACATGGGTGCTGATGTACATAGTGTATCATATGGTTGACTCGTTAAGACAGCAGTGACTCACTGCCGCTCTGAGTGGAAGCACAAGTCTGGAGAGAGAAGCCTCTTCCTGCCTCAGCGTCAAACTGCTCATTTTGAAGATTCAATTAGTGAGAGAGGGTTTGAATCTTTGCAGTTTAGTCCAAGATTGTTGGATGCCTGATTATTTGGGCCACAGAGAACGATGTGCGAGTGTTGTACATGCCTCTGAGGGATTTTCAAGCTGCGAAATTTTGGCATAGATCGAGGCTGGTTGTTTTCGTCTTAGTCGACTAAGATTTCTTTAGTCGATAAGTCGTTTTTTATGCTGAATGACTTATTTCCAAGAAGCATATGAGCACATCTCAAGATTTAAAGTGGTGCTTTTATGTGATTCTTTGTGGAGAAACTCAGTTTTACAGATCTGGGGCCTCATTACAGAAACTTCCTAAGTCTGAAATCCTATCTTATCTCAATTTAGGATCACATTTAGGATTTTTTGGTATTACAGAAACATGTTTCTTAACTGCATTTAGAAAAAAATCTTTATGTTAGGATACAAATTTAGCTATTGCAGAAGCTTTAGGATGGCATAGACCCCATCCTAAATTCAAAATAGGTCTGTATGGCAATGACAATAAAGATGGGGAACAACATGAACACCAAAATATAATGATTGAAAAGCTACTCAAACCGTATGATGACGCTTTAGATTTTATTTATTTATTTAATTAAAAAGATGGTGTTTCCTCTCCTCCACCGACACGATTAATGCCTCCGACTCCTCGTAGCTTTAATTGAACGCCCGTCTTTTTTATCCATCATTGCAAGCCTGCTAGCCAGTGACAAGTGAGAACAGTTGATTTTATGGCATATATGGTCCTTCTCGAGTAGTTTACCGGTACAGTCTAAACATAGATACAGGCATGACGAGACAAGTGCTGAATGAAGAATCAAATGTACAGTTATAGTTAGGATTTCTTTAGTTAAGATAAGATAGGGGGTCTGAGATAGGATTGGACTCAGTCATGACTTTAGGAATTGCTTCTGTGATATGAAGATAGGATTTCTCATCTTTGAAACTTAAGTTAAGATAGGACAAGCAGTTAGGATATTTTTCTGTAATGAGGCCCCTGTTGATTAAAAAAGTCTTATCAATTAGTCGACAAAATCAAATGAGTGTTAGTCGACTAGGAATCTCTTCAGCTCCACATAGATCACAGATTTCCAAGCTCAGATTTTGTATATAGAGATAGTACATAAATTATAATTTGGCTTCTCTGTGCTCAGTCAAGCTGAGGTAATACTAGAAATGGCAATCTCAAATATGCTTTATCTCTAAATGGCATCAGATAATTTAATTCTGACTGAACAGATCCATATGATAAGCAATAAATATGTACATTTAACAAAATAATGTCAGAAACATGTTCTCCCTTAGAAAAAACTGCAGCTTTCATGTGCATCACTCTCGCCGTTTATCCTCTCTGGATGTCTTAAATCAGGTTTAGAAGATATCCTCCTGTGGTTGTTATTATGTACAAAGAAGGCTTGAGAAGCTTTGTTTCACTAAATAACAATAAGGAACTGTGCAATAGCACAGGTGCCACAAGAGATGATCCAAGTTACACTGCCAGTCAACCCACAGTAGCATTAAAGGAATATGTTGACATTTTCTCTGCCTCTGAAATTAGAAACAATTAAGGATTAATGACATTCCTAATTGACTAAAATGAGTGAAGTTAGTCACAGAACGAGATGCTAAACTTATTTTGACTTTGAACAGCAAGTGAGATTAAAAATGCAAATTTTCTCAATTTAAAATGTCAATGTGTGTCCCTTTAATCATACTTGAACTCTTTATTCCGTATACACGCTGTATAAAATGTAATACTCAAGGACAGACTTGGTTGAAAGCTCAGGTCACACTGTGTTTACCACCAGCGTTTGTGATCTCACATTGTAGTTGGACTCATCAAAGGATCAACATTGAAGTCAGCATTGTTTAGTCTCACAGGACGGGAACCAGTTTTAGCTTATAATGTAAATACTCATATTATTGTATATTAAAATACGTATTAAACATATCTGAATAACAGTGACTGTGTCTTCCATTGGACATGTGTCCAGTTTTTAAAAAAGATAGAAGTTCTGCAGTTGGTTTATTGTGGACAAAACACAGTTTTGCTGTCTGGATCAGTGATAAACATGGTGGTGAAGAGTTAACTTGAAACTGGCTTGTAGTTCATCCCACAGGTTGTATTTGTAAATATTTTTAAATATTTGCTGGACGTCAGCGATGTTTCTACAGGGTTTCATGAGGACTGGAATGAGATTTGTGTATCTGGGCCTCACACAGTATTAACACAAGTATTTTGTCCATAAAAGTAGAAAATATATTGACTGGTAATAAACAGTATTTTACTCAAGCTGATTAAATGTTTTCTTTCCTTTCTTTTAAATCGACTTGAGTAAAATAGTGTTTTCCGCATAGCTCTGGTTCTGGAACCAAACTCCTGGAGAGGGGCTGGACTCTCGGCTTTTCTGGAGTTGCTCAGGGTGAGAGGCGCCGGGCGGATGTGGGGATACTCACAAGCCCCCGGCTGAGCGCCGCTGTGTTGGAGTTCTCCCAGGAGAAGGAGAGGGTCGCCTCTATGCGACTGCGAGTCGCTGAGAGGAAGTCTCTGACTGTTGTTTGTGCTTATGCACCAAACAGCAGCTCAGAGTTCCCGGCACCAGAACACCCTAGGCCAAAGGTCGATGGTCGACTTTGTGGTCGTATCATCAGATCTGCGGCCGTATGTCTTGGACACTCGGATGAAGAGAGGAGCAGAGCTGTCAACTGATCACCACCTCGGGGTGAGTTGGATCAGCTGACGGGGGACGCTGCCGGACAGACCTCGAAAACCCAAACATGTAGTGAGGGTGAACTGGAAACGTCTGGCTGAGGCCCCTGTCCGCGAGGTTTTCATCTCCCACCTCCGGAAGAATTTTTCACACATTCCAGGGGAGCCTGGGGACATGGCCTCTGAGCGGGCCATGTTCAGAGCCTCCATTGTGGAAGCGGCTGCTAGGAGTTGTGGTTGGAATGTCATCGGTGCCTGTTGTGGCGGCAACCTTTGAACCCGCTGGTGGACACCAGAGGTGAAGGAGGCCGTCAAGCTGAAGAAGGAGGCCTCTAGGACTTGGTTGGCCCGGGGGTCTACGGAAACAACAGACAGGTACCGGTTGGCCAGAAGGGGGAGTGTGGGAGGAATTCGGGGAAACCATGGAGAAGGACTTTCGGTTGGCCTCAAGGAAGTTCTGGAAAACCGTTAGACGACTCAGAAAGGGAAAGCAGGGCTTGACTCAGGCTGTGTGCAGCAGGGGAGGAGAACTGCGGACTCGGACTGGGGATATTGTTGAGCGGTGGAAAGAGCACTTTGAGGAACTCCTGAACACGTCCTCCGTGGAGGAGGCAGAGTTTGAAGACTCGGGAGAAGGCTTGTCCATATCCTTGGCAGAGGTCGCTGAGGTAGTCAAAAAGCTCCTCATCGCCGAGGCGCCAGGGTTGGTTGAGATTCACCCCGAGATGCTGAAGGCTCTGGACATTGTTGGGCTGTCTTGGCTGACACACCTCTTCAGTGTCACATGGAGGTCCGGGACAGTGCCTGTAGAATGGCAGACCCGGGTGGCGGTTCCCATTTTTAAAAAGGGGGACCAGAGGGTGTGCTCCAATTATCGGGGTATACTGCTCAGCGCCCCCGGGAATGTTTATTCTAGGGTGCTGGAAAGGAGGCTCCGACCGATTGTTGAACCTCAGATCAAGGAGGAGCAATGGGGATTCCGTCCTGGCCGTGGAACAGTGGACCAGCTCTTTACCCTTGCGGGGCTGTTTGAGGGGTCATGGGAGTTTGCCCATCCAGTCTACATGTGTTGTGTGGACTTGGAAAAGGCTTATGATCGTGTCCCACAGGGAGTCCTGTGGGGGGTGCTGCAGGAATATGGGGTTCCAGGATCAGTGCTACGAGCCATCCGGTCCTTGTACACCAAAGTGAAAGCTGCATCCATATACTCGGCACAAGGTCAAACGCGCTTCCAGTGGGTGTTGGCCTCCGACAGGGTTGTCCCTTGTCACAGATTCTGTTTGTGATTTTCATGGACAGGATCTGAAGGTGCAGCCAGGGGGAGGAGAGTGTCCGGTTTGGGGACCTTTTGCGTCTCTGCTCTTTGCAGATGATGTGGTTCTTTTGGCTTCATCAGACCGCGACTTTCAGCACACACTGGGGCAGTTTGCAGCCAAGTGTGAAGCGATCGGGAGGGTAATCAGTACTTCCAAGTCTGAGGCCATGGTTCTCTGCTTGAAAACGTTGGACTGCGCCCTCCGGGTTGGGAGTGAGTCACTGCCCCAAGCGAAGGAGTTTAAGTATCTCGGGGTCTTGTTCACGAGTGAGGGTAAAATGGAGCAGGAAATGGACAGGCGGTACGGTGCGGCGTCAGCTGTTATGCAGGCGCTGTACCGGACCATTGTGGTGAAGAGGGAGCTGAGCTGGAAGGCAACGCTCCTGGATGCCTCCCTTTGGAGGTTTTCCGGACACGTTCAACCCTTGGCCCTGGTGTAGACCCAGAACATGCCGGAGAGATTTGTTAAACCCTTGAGCACTTGTATAGAATTAAAAACGGTTATTATTGACTTTCTTTTATTTCTTAAAAGCAGAGATTAGATGGATACAAATGAGAATTATTCAACCAAACTATGAGGACAGAAGACATGAAAGTGAAACGTGAAAGACCTGCACATCTTTTTCTGGTTACTGGCTCTAAAATTACTGACTGACTAATGATCACTGACATTTTTCAGATCTACTGTTTAATGTCAAATCCTCCCTTTCAGCTCTCTTCAGATATTTGGCTCCCCAGCGTCTCCTTTGCCCTTTGGCTGCCTCCAGTTAGCGTAGATTGACTCCTCATAGTCTCCCATCCCTTCAAACTCAACATCGGGAGACTCAGAGGCCAGAAGTGCAGCTTCCTGTGGTCCAAAGAAATCCTGAGGGAAAAACCCAAAATTATTGACTATGACAATTCCTCTTAGAGGTTTTACAGTTTTCCATAAATGATTTATACAAACATGACATTCTTTAGAATATTTTAAAGGATTTATCTTAATACTGTCATTTTCTTTATTTCAACATTAGCAAACAGGCCTTTTGTTTTCATGTCACTGAAGAATCGCAGAGCTACAAAAAGTCCTATTTTTTATTTTTTTTATTTAGTGAAGCAAGACAAACAGAAACAAAACAAGAGAAAAATAAGTAAATAAAATACATCGGGGGACATGACAGAATAAACAGGACAGGGCAATTCTAACAAAATGAACAAAATGAGACAAGTAAATAACAGATGTTGGTGAAGGGAGGGGGGTGTTATTGACAGTGCAGGGCAGTCTGTTGTGTGAGGTTCTAGTGTGTGTACAGTTGTGTTTGTATGTATGCAGTATGGGGGGGGGGGGGGGTGTAGGGTGTTTGTTTGTTTGTATTTAAAGAGGAGAAAGGAAAGAGAGAGAGGGGGTGGGGGGGATGAGTATTTTTTGTGGCAGGGGTGGCTTATATCTCATCGTCCGACAATGTTATGTTATAATATTCTGTCTTTATATATTGGTCTTTATTTGTATTTGCATTTGTATTTTTTTATTTCCTGAGAGGTTACCCTCCTTAAGCTGTTCCGTGTTGGAAGAGGGATTTTTTTTTTCTCCCCTTATCTTTCCCTTCCTCTTTCCCAATTCATTTCTTTAATTTTTTTTAAAATTTCTTTTAAACCGGACGTCAGGCCTGCCAGGAAATGGGGAAAGAGGAAGGTGGATGAATAAGTGAAGGAAAGGGGGGAAGAAGAGAAAAAGAAAAAGGAGGAAAAAGAAAGGTGGGAAGAGGAGTGGTGATACTTGATGTGGGGGGGGAAAGGAGGGGGAGGGTGTTATGTCAGAGGGAAAGTCATTCTAAGTAGCCTAAAAGTTTTCTTCCTATTTTTTGGGGACATCAAAGGTGCTTGTTAAGAAAATATGTTGTAGTTTTTCTTTTAATCTCACCTCAACATCCAACTTTAAGTACTCCTCTGCAGATGTCAGCATCTGCTTTTGAGTGACGGTGCGGTTGTGGTGTTTGAGAGCCTCCTGTTTAAACAAGACAGACACACAAAAAAGTATTGGAACAACAAACTAAATTAGCTGAGAGCAAATGATTGATTAGCGGCTTTCAGCAGACACAGTACATTAATTGATTATTGATGGATGGAACATAAACCCATGGGTTGAACTGCCTTTTTTTCCCTTTAACCAGACAGTATAAGTTTATATCTCAGCCAGTGTTATGATGTTCCTGTTTTGAAAGTAATTTTGTTCACATAGAACTGAATATCTTGGCATGAAATATAAATTGTAGAGTTAGATATGAGACAGACAACAGATTTGATATTTATATTTCCTCTCACCATCCTGGGTGTGAAGTGGTCGGGCTGAAGCCCCCACTGTTCACTGTAGGCTTTATAATACTGCAGGTTCTGCTTCATGACCTCGTCCTCAGGTTCAAACAGGAAGTAGCTGTACGCACAGGGCAACGCACTGCGGCCGTCGTTCACTGGATAGAGAAAAAACAGCAGATGAGTGTTGATATTATTCCAGAGTAGTGATGGAAAGCTTAGTAGCAGTTGGAAACTTACACTTATAATAGGTATACTGGAGGTAGTGGTAGATAGTGGCCACAAAGTTCTCCACAAAATAACCACCAACGTTAGGCATCAAGTTTTCTTCACACTTCAGCTTACAGCGTAACACGTCAATGTAGACATCTGTGGAGAAGCAGAGAAGAGATTTAGTAAGAGACTCAAAATGAAACCAGGGGCCAGTGGTGGAAGAAGTAGTCGGATCCTTTACTTAAGTAAAAGTAACAATACATTAATGTAAAAGTATTCCATTACAAGTAAAAGTCCTGTATTCAAAATCATACTTAAGTAAAAGTACAGAAGTATTATCAGCTAAATATACTAAAATATCAAAAGTAAAAGTACTGATTTTGCCGAAAAATAACCCCTGTGACTGATGTATCATATCATATACTGTATGACATTAAATGTTACTGTTGTAGCTGGTTATGGTGGAGCTAGTTTTATCAACTTTATATAGGTAGTTAAGTCCAGTGGTTCCTAATATAGGGGTCGGGCTCCTCCAAAGGGTCACGAGATAAATCTGAGGAGTCGTGAGATGATGAAACAACTGATGGACATCTGAAACATGACAAAGGGCCCCGACAGTGTATTTTTGTGGTCCCAAGCCAAAAAGGTAGAGAATCATTGGCTTATTCAGTAACTATGTGTTGTATTTGATAAGCTTATCATATGTCTTTTTATGTAAAATCATATTATAAAAAGTTACAGCTGGCAGACAAATGTAGTGGAGTTTTGCTCTCTTTTGCATCTCCTGGATGCTCAGAAGTCTTATCTGTTCATTTTGACACTCTTGTCATTTTTAAAAACTGCATACTGACCTGCTACGACTGTGTAGAAGTCGCTGTGTGGTGAAAGCGGACTGATCCCTTCACAGTCGGCCTGACAGAGGTCGTACTCGTGGAGGTACAGCCTCAGAGTTTCCTCCATGTGCTCAATACTGTTGCTGTAGTCACCTGAGTTGATGAGTTTCACTCCTCTCAGAAAGGAGGCCTATAGAGAGGAAACGATTGATCCACTTTTTCACTTCAGAAACTGAGATGGGAAGTTGATGTAGTGCTAAACTGTGTAACTCTCTATTGTGCTGTGTATTCTACAGAAGGTGTTTTATGTAAGGACAGAGTCTAGGTTGTCGTCACCTCGTGTGGCTGTTCTTCGTGGTCGGTGAGGTAGCCGCTCAGGTCGTACTGGCGTTTGTACTCCTCCATCAGCTGGTGCATCTCCTGGTCTTTAGGGTTCTTCTGGAGGTAGGTGTAGGCACATGGGACGGCCTTCTGAAGGTTATTCAGCTAGGAGAGAAACACTGAATTACCTCAGGTGTTGTTGAGAAGACTAGTGACGTATACATTTTGTTTCTCTTGTCCTACAACCTAAACTAGGTAGGATATTACAGGTTCACTGTCAGATAGACATTACGAACACTCTCTGACCCAGTGGCTGATGTTGTATTTGGCCAAAAATAAAACTTGCAGATGTTTGCATCAGTATTTTCTGTTTATTAATGGTTATTTTAGGGCGGTTTGCCTTTGTTAGATTTAAGTATAGAGGGATTGGAGAAAGGCTAGGTGATCACAAACGTTTGTAGTTCTCATTTTCATGTACGGTATCCCCAAGGCACAACAATCCTCCATTTAATTGTTCTTTAAAAGCACATTTGCCCAGTTTTTGTTGGTCATTTAGTACAACTGTAATTCCTATTGATTCTATAATTTCCAGTCAGTTGAATTTGAATGCAACTGTGTCATTGCTCACTTTGCTGGTGACCCCTAAAGTACTCCTGGCACACTTCTAAATCCACTGGTGTTGCCTTCATTTTGTCAGCAAATGTCATGCACTTTGTGTTGATTTGTCATTGCCATTTGTTGCTTTTTTTAACCCTCCTGTTGTCCTCGGGTCAAATTTGACCCATTTTCAGACTTCATTAAATCATAAATATGGATTTTTTTTTAATCTAATTGCCCCAAAGGAACATGGATGGTTGCCCATTGTGGTCTTTGCAAAAATTGTCATTATGTGCTGCTATTAAAAAAAAAAATTGAAATGTTTTCAAAACAATATTCTGACAAAGTTTACATATACCAGTATGTGATAATCCATCAACATTATGTTCCTCTGATAATAACTATAGTCAAAATAATTCATAATATCTGCTTTTTTGTTGTTTTTTTACAAAAAAAATTGGTATAATTTAACTGAAATTAGGTTTATTAACCTTAATTTCCCCCCCAAAAAAATTTAAAATTGAATAATTAGGAATGAAGTTGGCCAAAAAAATGTAACACAGAATTGGGTGATAGTTTATGCTGTATGCTTTATAAACAGTCAAACCAGACCGGGTACATTTTTACCACAGTTGCATGGTCGACAGGAAGATTTTAATCAATTTGAATGTATTCTTGGTTTAATATCACTCTACAGCCATAATCGGTTCATTTTTTTAGTCTTTTCACACTAAAAATAGTCCTGTAGTCCACTACAGTGGACAATACAAATAAAGTTTAACAAGCCTAAATTGATAAGATTTTCTTTTAACCCTGAATAGAAAGGAAATCACAAAAAATAAAGTAATTGGAAGACACTTTTTTAAACTTGGTTCCCAGGAGGATATAAGGTGTCCTGAAACATAGTGTGTCTCACCCTGGAGTGTGCAAAGTGCAGGTATCTGTATGGAGATCTCCTTTTGAACTCCTCCAGGATGTCTCTGCTGGGAGGAGGCATCTGCAGCATGGGGAAATGCTCTCTGCACTTCTTCTGACAGGATGCAGTCACCATAACGTGCCAGTAGACGCGGAGGTCCTGGTTTCCTGTAAAGGACGGTTCTTCTATCGGTTTGCTGCTACTATCACAGTGCAGCATGCAGTATCTCACACTGTCTTTAAGCAACCGGTGCAAGCGCAAACTCAGCTCCAAAAATGTGATCGCCTCCGTCCACTCCTCTGCTGCGTAATGATCCAAAGCCAACCCATACGCCTTGGTGAGAGGCACCAGCTCCTCTTTCGGGAAATTTCTGAAATTGTAATTCTCATATTGTGCTGCTGTCATACAAAAAACAAAAGTGAAACAAAAACAAAGCAACGTCAACAACGCGTCTCCTTTTGCGCAAAATGCAACCATGATAATAAGATAATATCCCACATATTATTAGTCTGCTTCCTCTTGTCTGCTCCTGCTGGTTTCGCGTCTGTGTGGTGGTCTGCTGAAGTGCTTAAAGGGTCTGTGGGGATTCATGGATTGGGCCTTTCAGAGTTGCTGTCTCAGGTTTCTCTGTGCGGACTTACAGCTGTCTTGGTTTCTTTATTTGGCACAAGAATACAGCGTGCGTAAAAGTGACCGCTTGTGCGCATTGTTGTCCACTTTGTTCTGGTGTTGCTCATTGCTCGCTCAGTTAACTTTCACAATAAATCCCAAGTACAAATATAAACTACTGCAGCCAACAAAAGGTTATATAACATTCTTACATTTGCTGCTAGGAAAAAGTATATTACTACAGTGGATCAGTGATAAGAAACCCTCTGTTCAAAGGTGGCAAAAAGTGATATTTGAGATGGTCCCTTTGGAATATCTCACAAAGAGTCTCTTGAACATGAACTCACATATCCTGTGACTTCCCTGCACTATGGACTATTTCCTATGATCTCCTATATACATTTTTTTTTTTTTTATCTGAGCTGCACCAGTGTTTGTTGTTTTGTTTTTTGATTGTGTTTGTAAAAATAAGAAAACCCAATAAACATATTAGTGAAAAAAAAAAAACTTTCACCATAAATGTGATGAATAATACTGCATGAGATGAGATTTATAAAATTAAGTCCTATAGTTCTGAAAGAAATGTCTTCTATATGGTTTTATGATATAATAATTATGTTCTGTAGTGTAACTTAGAGGATTGTTTTCAGCAGTTTCAGCAGCCCACAGTAGTTTTGGATCATTAGACATATTTGTTCTCCTCTTATAAGTCATATTGAGATGTCTAATCCCCTCACAGACTAGACTGGATCTCTTTTCATCCACTTCAGACGCTCCTTGAGTGCTTCTTGATGTTTTCACGGCATTAGTGGAAAATCTGAAACTTTGGGACCTCTCTCTCAGGCCACTTTACGGCTCTTGGTGGCTGATCCAGAGAGAGAGAGAGAGGCGGATCTCTGCTGGTTTGCAGTGATGCTGAAGGGTCAAGCCAAACAATAGTGGGCGACATTCCTTTCAAAATAAAAGCTGAAAATTGTCAATTTTGGGGAGAAACAAAATCCCTCCACACAAATCCACCTCAAAATAGGCCAACACCAATTGAAATTACAGTTTAATATGAAGTCTTTTTGTGTTGTCTCTCTCCCCCCTTGTTTTAAGCTGTGACATTTTGTGTAAAAACAAAGACAGCTGTAAAATGAAAATACAGTGGTAAAGAATGTGATGATGATTGTATTAGTTGCTGAAACTGCAATAAAAACTAAGTTTAAGAAAAAAAAAATAGGCCAACACTAAATAGATAAAATACAATCATAGACATATTGTGTATTAGATTGTTTTTTTATTTATTTTTTAAAAACTTTTTATTTATTTATTTTTCAGTTATTATACTGAACAAATGTCACATCAAACATAAAAACAAAGATGAACTCAAAAAGCAAAAACACAAAAAAAGAAAGAGAAGTGGGTGCACTACTCTGACATTAGTAGTGACAATCTGTGATTTTCTTTTATTTTTGAAAGGAAGTAGTGCTCTCTGGTTATTGTGGTTAACTTGACAGAAGTTTTTCCCCACTCCCCAAACTCCCACATTCCTTCCCTCTGGTAAAAACTCCTCACTGCAACCTGGAGATTGTCCACGTTTACAGCATTCAGACACCGCCGCTGCTCCACATCTGCAACCCTCGGCCCTCTC
Source organism: Sebastes fasciatus (assembly GCF_043250625.1). Taxonomy (NCBI): domain Eukaryota; kingdom Metazoa; phylum Chordata; class Actinopteri; order Perciformes; family Sebastidae; genus Sebastes; species Sebastes fasciatus. The sequence goes on from NC_133814.1 coordinate 16,287,031, forward strand.
TGCGTTAAAGAGCGCACAGGCCTTCAAATTGATCCATTTTATCCAAATTTATCCATTATTTTTATTGTTTTGAATCCTTCTAACTTATTTGACCTAAATCTGTAAAGATGTTTGTCTGCTGCATTGTCTTTTGCCTCCTGGCTACGTGGTTTTCTTCTGCTGTGGAGAGTAACCCCAGTCCTGTGGTAGGAGATGTAGTCGTGGACAGACACTTCATCCCAAAAGTCTGTGTAAGAGAAGCCAAAGAGGGAGATTATGTTCGCTATCACTACAACGCCACATTTGTCGACGGGAAAACATTTGATTCGAGGTGAGTTTATTTGCATTTTTATCTGAAATGCATTGATTTTTAGTTAGTTTAACTAGTTTTTTCGCTTTCAAAGTTGGTCATTTGGCTGCAGAGGCCATACACGTTCAGTTTTTATGCACCAAATATTTGGAACAAGCTCCCAGAAAACTGCAGGACCAACTCTGAGCTCTTTTAAATCAAAGCTTAACACTTTCCTGTTTGCTGCTGCCTTTTATTAAACCAGATAATGCTCTTATACTGCACTACAGCTCTTGTGTGTTATATTCTATTTTAGCTTCTATCTTATTGCTTTTATTTTTAGCTTATTTTTATTTTCTAATCTTTAATTTTTTTCATGTTTTTATAACTGTTTTAATTATGTCTTAATGTTCGTTTGCACTTTGAATTGCACTGTTGCTGAAATGTGCTCTAAAAATAAATCTGCCTTGCCTTGTCTTGTCTAAAACAGGATGCAAAGTTTATGTAAAAAAAGCAGAGATTTGCATGTTAGAATAAGTTTGCAATAGTCTATTAATACATATCTGTATGCATGCCCTTACAAAATGTACTCCTCCTTTTACTACATCCTCTTAAAGTCAACCCACTACTGCTGACGTATTTGTCAACCTTTTGGTGTTTTTTTCCTTCCCATCAGCCATACGAAAGGAGATGCTAAAGTGGGCCTGCTGGGGGAGGGCCGGCTCATTGCAGGGATTGATAAAGGTCTGCAGGGCATGTGTGTGAATGAGCGAAGAACAATCACAGTCCCACCTCACCTGGCCTACGGAAGCACCGGTGCAGGTAAAAATGTGAAATGTCATGACTTGTTTGGTTGGAGTTGTGCTGCCAGATTTTTAAAGACCCATGAGTATGTTCTAGTTCTAGTAGACACAGCACAGCAGATTCTCTTTAGACCCTCAGGGCCCTCCAGGTTGTCTATGTGGCAAATTACTCTGTAGTTACTTTAGTTGTCCACATTACCTAACAGATCTGTAATCAAACAAGTACATCATATACACAGGCCCTGTGTCAACATGTAGTTTTAATACCTTTTATATTGCAGTGGATATTATGGTGCATATCCATAAAAACACATTTGTGTTTTATCAAATTATCATAAACTAGTTGATATGTGTCAAACAATACTGGATAATGGCAGTATTCCAGCACCGAAATGTTGGTTTCTGGGGCTAAACGGGGACACACAGCTCATTTTAGCCCCCTGGGAACCAGGCCTTTCAGGGTTTAACTTTTCATAGCATAAAAGTGTTGAGGTCCTTAATGAAGTAGAGCTGCAATGATTAATCGATTAGTAGTCAACTATTAAATTAATTGCCTACTATTTTGATAATTAATCAGTTTGAGTAATTAAAAAAAAAAAAAAGGTATTCCAGCTTCTTAAATGTGAATATTTTCTGGTTTCTTTATTCCTCTAGGACAGTGAACTGAATATCTTTGAGTTGTGGACAAAATAAATATAGACTACAACTGAAGTGCAAAAACAAATATTAAATCAACAGCGTAATAACAAGATATAATACAAAAATAAACTTAACAATACTGTACATTTAAAAAAATATCAAGAAGAAAATATTAACTTAAATGTGCAATCGAAAACAAATAAATAGCCTAAATAGTGCAAAAACAAATATTAAATTAGAACATAATTGACAAGATATAATACAAATATAAACTATTAACAATACTGTACATTTAAAAAAATATATAAATATATATTAATTTAAATGTGCAATCAAAAACAAAATAAATAGCCTAACTAGTGCAAAAACAAATATTAAATCAAGGTCATAATTGACAAGATATAATAAAAATATAAACTATTAACAATACTGTACATTTAAAACTAAACTGAACTGAGAAATGAATGCATAGTTTCAGGAAGTGCTTTGGTTTACCTTGTTCACCCAAAAGGTCTCAACTGGGGTGCTCATTTAAGGAAATAAGATGATATAAGGTGTCATTTCACAGAGGCTTTCAGTTAAGATGGATGATATTGGTGTTTTCTGTAAACAGTTCTTAACACTGATGTCTTTTGCCGTAGATAAGTCCATCTAACCTTCATCTAACCGTGTTTACAGGTGACGTGATTCCTCCAGACACCACCCTGGTGTTTGAGATCCATCTGTTGGATCTGTGGAACAAAGCCGACCTGGTTGTCACCAAAACCATCAGCACTCCCAAAGACTGCAAACGCTCCGTGATGCGCACTGACTTTGTGCGTTACCATTTCAACGGCACTCTGCTCGACGGCACCGTCTTCGACTCAAGGTGAATTCTGGCTTCTTGGATGATTGTTGTGATTAACAATTGTAGCCCTAAAAATATAAAAAGAAAAAAACAACAGTCAAAGAGGTCCTTATTTGCAGCTCAATCTCATTCTTATCTCCATGGTCTGGATGACAGCTCTTTTGTGTTTGTACTGTGTTATCCAGGTGTGTTGTGTATTTGACTTTGCGCCTTTATGAGCCCTACGTAGCTACACCAAAAAGCACACCCTGGACTCTTTAGTGGGTGAGGGCTGGCTGGTTAAGGGCATGGATGAAGGTCTGCTGGGCATGTGTGTGGGAGAGATCAGAAATATCGTCATCCCGCCCTTCAAAGCCTACGGAGAAAAAGGATCAGGTGAGCATAAATGATAGTTCACTAAAAGGGCTAAAAAAAAGAGGTTTGAGGTGAGAGTTTGGTGTTCCTGCTTTACAACTGAACTCTGCTTCTCCAAACACCCGGGAGGTCAGAGGAATGAAATAATGTTAGAATAGGCAAATCCTTGAAATAACATATTAAAATGCATACACATAGAACATACTTTTTGTCATAGCACGTAAAGCTCCCCAGTAGTTTTTTTTTTTTTTTTTTTTACCACTTGTAGCGCTAATATGGAGCAATGTTTATAGGAGCAGCCCCCGTTTGTTTACATGTACGAGGAAGGACACCTAGTAAACGTGGATTTAAAGAATGCACCATCTCTAAACATGTGTTAGAACAAAAATACATTGAAATTTCAAGTTATGTCATATTTAATCCAAGAAGTTACTTGTTCAGCATCTTGTTTCGTGTAAATGTACACACATCTTCATCTAAAATTTCAATATTTAGATCAGATTCTCATTTGTTTTGTATGTATAGCGCTTACCGTCCTTTGCTATCCCAAAAGGCTTGGGAAAAACGCCATGGTGACCCAAGGTGTCCCGTGGTTATATGCATCCACAGTAATTTGTATAGCACATTTCAACAACAAGGCAATTCAAATCACTTTACTTAAAACATCAAATGCATCTAGACAAAGTGCAAAAGAAACACATTATAAAAGAACATTTAAATATAATTAGAAACAGAATGCAAGAGAATAAAAATGACAGTGTAGTGAAATGATAAATAAAAAGCAGCAGCAAACAGAAAAGTCCTCAGCCTTGCTTTAAAAGTAGTGAGAGTTACAACTGGCCTGCAGTTTTCTGGGAGTTTCTGGGAAACTGAACGCTGCTCAGTCCTCACCCCTTTTTAAAAACAAAATAGTTCTTTAATTGCAAGTATCCTTTACCATATTTTACCTTTAGTGAAATTAGTGATTATTATATTCTGATAAATAAATCGATCAGATGGAAATAAGCCAAGATTCAAGTAATTCATAGTGTAACATAAAAAAAAGAAAATCACCAAAATAAAACCCTCTATATAAAACCACTTGTCTTTCATGTTAGTGTTTCTTTCTAGTGTCGGTAGGTGTGAAGTTTGAAATTCTCCGTCCTCTGCCCACCAGGTACAGATATTCCCCCCCAGGCGACCCTGGTGTTCGATGTCCTGTTGGTGGACATTCACAACCCAAAGGATAACCTCACCGTTGAGGACCAGGTGGTGCCCGAGTCGTGCTCACGCAAGTCTGTGGCTGGGGATTATGTCCGGTACCACTACAACGGTACCTTCCTGAACGGAGTCACCTTTGACACCAGGTGAGCTCCGGTCACACTGACAGTGAAGCTGATTGTGACTCAGTTTCCAGTCATATTGCATTTGTACTGTAAATATAAACATGCAATCCTATTTTAAAACCCTGCTCTAAATGTCAACCCATCACTTCAGTACAATAGTGCTGCCCTAATACTGATGTATTTTGAGGTTTGATACACGACAGATGTGTATTTCTGGCCTCAAGGTGTATAACTCTAATAAAAGCCACACTTTTTTTCAATTAAACCATGCTCATTACTGCCAACAGCTACCAGAGGAACAGCACATACAACACCTACATCGGGATGGGGTATGTGATTGCAGGCATGGACCAGGCCCTGCTGGGAGTCTGCACTGGAGAGAAGAGGAGGGTCATCATCCCTCCACACCTGGCGTATGGAGAGCAAGGAGCAGGTAAATTACTGTAGCTTTTCCTGCAGCTTGCATTAAGTTGTCTGCCCGAATTGATTTTAATTGATTTTAATTGATTTTGATAACTGTTGGTTCGTTGTAGGTGGTGTTATCCCCAGTTCTGCTGTTCTGGTGTTTGACATTCACGTCGTCGACTTCCACAACCCCAACGACACGGTGAGCATCCAGATCACCCACCGACCCGAGGCGTGTAAGGAGATCACCGCGGAGAACGACCTCGTCCGCTATCACTACAACTGCACCCTGGTGGACGGCACGCCGCTCTTTTCCTCGTGAGTTACCCAGACATTGCCATATTTTTTAACACTGATATTACATTACCACTTGCATTTATATATAATGCATAATGTGTCCAATCAACGTTGTCCTCAGACACGACTATGAGCACCTTCAGGATGCAGTGCTGGGGTCGGACAAGGTGATCGACGGGCTGGACGAAGGCCTGCGTGGCATGTGTGTGGGAGAGAAGAGGGTAATAACGGTTCCGCCTCACCTTGGCCACGGAGAAAAAGGAGGTAAGACTTACAATACTCGCAATACCAGTGTTTTAATAGACTTAATCTATTATTATTTTGAACCCCGACAGGCATCTTTAAGTGCTGATTTACAAGTTTGAATTCACTAAAGTAAGTTTTCTCTCCGTCAGCCACTGGTGTGCCAAGCAGTGCTGTGTTGGTCTTTGACATTGAACTGGTGAGCTTTGAGAAGGGAGTGCCACCTGGTTACCTGTTTGTGTGGCTGGAGGACAGCCCAGCAGATCTTTTCAAAGCATTGGACGTCAACAAGAACGAAGAGGTGCCCGAGGAGGAGGTACGTTACCGCTGACATTATTTCACATGGCAGATGAGGGCCCCTAAAAGTATTTATTTACCAAGTTTTACTGAGTTTCTTTATGGAAACTGTAGACGTACTCTGCAAACATATTTTAATAAAGACCACATCGGTGGAAGAAGTAATCAGATCCTCTCCTTAAGTAAAAGTAGCCATATCACAATGTTAAAATACTCATTACAGGTCCTGCATTTATAATTTTACCACAGTAAAATACACAAGTGTTAGTAGAAAAATGAACTTAAAGTATCAGAAGTACTTGTTATGCAGAACATGTATTAATTATATACATTATATTATTGGATTATTAGTTACTGATGCTTTAAAGTGAAGTAGCATTTTACGGTTGATTTAATTTTAGTACTTTACCACAAATAACAGATGTTTTCTGAATGTAAAATCATAATCGGCAAAGTAACTTAACCTCACTATACATAGAAATGAAGTGGAGTTAAAAGTACAATATTTCCCACTGAAATGTAGAAAAGTAAAAGTATTAAGTAGCATACAATTAAAATGTAATGTGTAAATACCTAAAAAATATCATAAAAATGCCATTAAAAGTAATAATATAGTATGCTTTATTAATTATGAATGAGGGTCAAACCTTCATCACATGTTGATCTGTTAATTCCCTGAACTCTGTGGACACCACAGGTGAGACAAAGGTGAGATTTGAGTGGGTTGTGGCGTTTTGACTGCACTGTTTTCTTTAATGCTAACATCTCAAAGTCTATAACTCTAAATTCATTAAATGTATTAAATCAATTCATTAAATTACACTGTTATTGATTGATGATGCTCTTTTATCTCTTAACACATTTCAGTTTGGGGAGTTCATCAAGCTGCAGGTGGCGGAGGGCAAAGGTCGCATTAAGCCTGGAATGCTCATCGAGCAGGTAATTACCGACATGTTCAGCAACCAGGACCGAAATAAAGATGGAGTGATCAAGGCCGAGGAACTCAAACTGAAGGTAGACGAGGACAAAGAAAGAGAAGAGGGGAGGCACGAAGAGTTGTGATGAGGTCAAATACTTTTATTCTCTCTCAGGGATAAACCCCAACACCTTAAAAACAAGCAACGAGAGACTATTTCCATACATTATCGTTAGGGTTGTAATGGTATGAGACTTTTACGGTATGATAACCGCCTCAGAAAATATCAGTTTCACGGTATATGGTATTACACTATTATTATTATTATTATTATTATTATTATTATTATTATTAGTATGTTACAATGGCCCTTAAAGGAATAAGAACATAATTATAATATAGTAGTATTATAAACTTGATAGCATATAACTATGTTAGTTTACATGTTAACAGCACTATAGCATGTAATTAACTACTAAATGAAAAATAACATCAGCTATGAGCTTATATAGCTAATGTTCTTTTATTCATAACAATTAACATATACTAGGTGTGCGACAGCGCAGCCAGACTGCTCCTGGCTGTCTTTAACGCACACACTCACGCAAGTCAGTTTTTTTCAATGCCGTAGACAAGCAAATGTACTCGTTATGATAACCGTCAACTTTCAAATTATACCATTACAACCCTAATCATCATGGTTTAATATGTTCTGTACCACATTGGACAATCTTTTTGAAATGACAAGAATATAGTGCAAAGGGTCTTTTTTGTGGAGTTCTGTGTTGTATGATTGTTTGTATTTGATAGTTGTATTTCAGAAAACCAAACAAGCACCTTCTTTTGTCTTTGAAAGTCACATTAATTAAAAGGTTTTTAAGAAAAAGAAAATTGTTTTGTTTTTTTCTGGGACATTTTTTTCCCAGCTGAAGCAATCATCTGACATCTGAAATAACTGCACCTATATTTATGACAAAAAGAGAGGTGCACAAACAATATGACAAACTATTGGTTGTAGCTGATGTTTCTTTATAAACTCAACTGACTTGCGGCAAGTCACGGACTCAATGAGGTGAAGTTTTGAAGTAACGACTAAACGAGCAGTCACGTTACGAAGCATAGAGAGACAGAATAAATGAGTAAAATTATCAACGTAATGCTTCATCCACAGTCTTGGAAAACACATTGCTATCACCAGATGAGTGACAACTTTGTTCGGTTTATTTTCTGTAACCAGTGTAGTAGTAATGCATGGCGGAATTGGCAAGATAAATAGCAAATTGCTGGCTAATTAACTCTTGGGATAATTCCGCCATGCTTTAGTAGGATACTGATTACAGTAAATGAGCCAAACAGCGGGCTGAAAGCCAGCGGCTTCGCTGGCCGTGACTAGAAGGTAACACGCAAATTGCGAACCTCTCCAATTTTTCCGAACTACTAAACTTTTATTTTTTCGTCATGCTATACTATGACTTTTTTTCATGAAATTTTCAACATACTATACTGTGACTTTTTTTTAATACAATTTTCGACATGCTATACTATTTTTTTTTTTTATAAAATGTTCAACATACTATACTATAACCTTGCATTTCAACATGCTATACCATGACTTTTTTTTATTTTTTCGAAATACTATACTATGACTTTTTTTTCATTAAATTTTCGACATACTATACTATGTCTTTTTTTTAAATTAAGATTAAAGTCAATTTTTTTTTTTTAAATTTATAGTATAGTACATCGAAAAAAGGCATATTATAGTATGTCGAGAAAGAGTCATAGTATAGTATGTCGAAAAAAGTCAAAGTATAATATATCGAAAAAAAATAAAAAAGTCATAGTATAGTATGTCGAATCTTTTTTTTTAAAAAGTCATAGTATAGTCTGTCGGAAAAAAAGTCATACTATAGTCTGTCGAAAAAAAGTCATAGTATAGTATGTTGCATCTTTTTAAAAAAAAGAAAAAAAGTCATAGTATAGTCTGTTGAAAAATACTACGGTTTTTAACTAGCTACAAACTGGAGGTAGATGAGGACAAGGAAAGGGAAGAGGCGAGGCACGAGGAGTTGTGATGAGGACAAATGCTTTTATTCCCTCTCAGGGATAAACCCCAACACCTTAAAAACAACCTACAAGAGACTATTTCCATACATCATCATGGTTTAATACTTTCTGCACCACACTGGACAGTCTTTTTATAACTGACAAGAAAATAGTGCTGACTGTTTATCTTTGATAGTTGTATTTGAGAAAACCCAACAAGCAAAAAAGAGGGTGCCTGGCACCGATGTGACTTCAAAAAACAAACATCTCCACATCCTGCACCAGAAATTCATTCATAACAACTTCTATGAGCAGCTCTTAAAAAGATCAGGAATACTCAACAGTTATTTGCAGAAACAAAAATGCATTGGTTTTGGTTGATAATGGTGGGAAACTATTGGATACTAACTTAAAAAACTTAAAAAATATTAATATAAGTATTATTAATATTGACGCATCATAAAAAATAATTTAAAAGCTACAACATGATTCGTCAGTTTAACGACTAAGTCTTTTACTGTCATAAGACTACATTGCAAGAAATTATTAGTAGCATAGAGAGACAATGTAAAAATGTTGATTAAAAGGGATAGTTCACATTTTTTAGATTCCCTTATGAGGTATTTCTTTTGGAGTCATGGGTCACTAAAGGAAATCAAGGAGCAATTATTTTCTTGCAACTTGCTGTTTTTTTTTTTTACTGGGATTTAAAAATGTGAACTATATCTTTAGCTGAGAAGAGCACACTTACAAGTAAGTCCATATTCATCTTTTCTTCAACTACGCCAAGAGTAAAGTGAAACTAGGTTAATGTTACGTCCTACTTTCTAACAGACACAATGTTTCAGTTGAAAGATAACACACATCCTAGATAGTACCTCTTAACAACTACAATAGCTTAGAGACAGATAGCATCACTGTCAAGTTAGCTGAACTCTGCAAGTAAACCAATGATACTTGCAGTGTATGCAGAGGTAATTATACAGTACACACAAAACACAACAGAACAGTGTAAATATGAAGTAGAAGACTTAAAGGGACTATTTGTAACTTTCAGAAATGCTTCTTAACAGCGACACCTGTGGCCGTGAAATCAACGAAAGTCAGCGTCGGGCTCGCGCCTGCTCGCTCTAAATATACCTGAACGAGCATCGCTCAAAACAGTGAGGCGACACACGTCAGCTAAAACCACAATATCACTCTATATTTCAGCTGCTTGGCAGTAATGTTAGCTGACCAGACGGAAGTCTCTCCATGAACATGATTTAGATCTGATCTTAGTGTTGGCTTTTACTGCCTCAGCGCAGGCTGATGCAGCGGGGCTCTGCAGCGTGTCTCCCTGCTCTCTCCGCCCGCAGCCGAAGAGAGCAGGGAGACACCGGCACCCGGTCGGTAACGAGACGATAACGTTACTAGCTTAGGAGCTCCGTCACTTCACAAGACACGGGAAACCTCTGTTGGTCTGGAGGAGCTGCAGCAGTTATTTCTGCAAAAACGTCCACTAGATATTCTCAGAGCTAAACTAACTCTTCTGCAGTGAGGAGTGAGCGCGCGTTCACGTCTAGAGGTGGAGCGAGCTGAGAACGCGCGCGCTCTCTGAGTGAAGGCAGGCAGGCGGAGGAGGAAAGGCAGCGGCCAAACGCGAACGCACATATGCGAGCGCGCATGTGTGGCGACCCGCTACATTTATACGCTTAAAAGGTTACAAATAGTCCCTTTAACAGATGAGATAGCCATTTATAAAATGTGTTTTACGTCTTTGCTCGTACACAAGCGTAATGTAAAATATATTTAAAAAGCATCCTCATTTTGTAAAAACCACAAAGTAAACATTTTAAAGTTGTTTTGTGCTGAAAAGCGAACAGAAATTTAGAAATGCACCCTGTAACTGTTCATTTTGATATTTTTAAGAGGTTGATTTGTTTTCAGAGGAAGGTCTGCTGGTACTGTACTGTATGTACTGTACACATTTGAAACAAGATATTATAAATTCTCCCTGCACTGAGTTTTGTTAAGCCTCGTTTATACTCCCAAACGGACGCGTGTTCGGACGCGTGCACGGACGCGTGCACGGACGCGTGTACGGCCGCGTATACGGACGCGTATACGGATGCGTATACGGACGGCTGCGGACACTGTGGACGCATAGTAGTTTTGTTTGTTCGGTTGGAGGACAAGACACATGCGCAGTAGATCGCTACGCTACGGTCACAACAAATTGGCGGTACGCGGACGACCGTACAGAGCCTACGCGTTCACCTTCTGATGACGAAATGCATGCTACACGGCAGACACCAGCGGACCTTCACAGAGGCGCAAAGTATAATATACACTTTAACGTTGCACATTGCCATTCTGCTGTTTCTATCAAGACATCCTGAATATTCATTCAAACAAATTAAACAGCAGGAAGAAAAAGAGTTTAACTCAAACCCAGCCCTCTAATAGTCTGTGACATTGCAATACTGGTATAAATAACTGATTCTTCTAAACCAAGTTGAAAATGCATGACCTAATTTAGATCTTTTAAACCTTTGGACATAGTCAGGATAGCTTTGATATACACTGAGTCTAGCTTCAAGTTCCGGTTTGAGGTAAGTGGTTACGTGTGATTGTCCAGCATGCAACATGGTGACTGGAGTGAACAAGTCTGTGTATGTTGTCATGAAGTTCCCCCTTGTGCCTCTTACTTGTTGTCTCTTGATGAAGTAATGTATCGGAGGATGCCGTTGGGAACGTCCATCGTCTCGTCCTTCACCAGTACGATGTCAAAGGAGTTGATGTACGACTCTTTTCTCTCGTCCACCTGAGAAACGCAGAACACAGACGCTGAGAACCCAAATTCTTAAAGTCAATGTGTCGATATAAGGACTAAAACTAGACATCTAGTCTGACCTGGTCGTTGAGGAAGCCGATGGTGAGGATGTTCTGGTGCTCAGACACGCCGTCGGCCATGGTCAGGTCTCCTAAAGAGTCTCCCAGCAGCAGGACGTTGGGTCGACCCTGCAGCTCCCTGAGGCCAGCTGCATGTGACAGAGCACCTTCCCTCTTGTTGAAGGTGTGGATCAGTTGGCCTTTGAAGGCTCGCAGGACCCCCTTATTAACAACACCATGTTCAGTTAAATACCACACCAGCTTGCTTATTAGCTTGATATAATTCCTTTATCCTTTTCCATGCCTTGAAATCAATGAACTGATGGGAAAAATGCTTTTTGTGTCATTTGTATTTATCAACAATCCTGACAAACCTACACGGATATTGTTTTGCTGTGGGACAAGAAGAATGTTAACTTCTCAACAGTTTAAATATTCTTCAGGGCAAACTCACAGTTTGGTCAAAGTCCATGTAGTTGGAGATGACGTGGACATTGGGGTAGAAGACGTGGTTCTGTCGAATCACCTCTTCCAGGACGTCTCCAACACCAGCCGAGAAGATCAACAGAGGGACCTGCTGCTCTGTCAGACGGTCAAAAAACACTTTGTAGCCGTCCCTAAAGAAATCACACACACACCACCCAAGAACCAATAACTATCGGAGAAAACATTGAAATACATTCAACATGTATTTCACTTTATTAATGCACAGCATACCCAACTGTGAAAATACTTCACTACAAGTAAAAGTCCTGCATTCAAAACCTTACTTAAGTAAAAGTATGTAAGTATTATCAGCTAAATGTAGTATCAAAGTAAAAGTACTCATTATGCAGTAAAACATTCCCTGTAAGCGTTTCACTACTGGTGCATTAATGTGCATGTTGCATTTTACCGCTGTAGATGTTGAAGGTTGCACTAATTTTAACTCAAAGCATGGAGAAACTAGGATAACGACACACGCAGAGGGAAAGTGACTTCATTCTCTGCTCAGGTAGTCATTACTCCTCTATAGCTTTACATAGCAAATAGTTATTCGCTGCTATTTTAATGCTCTGAATATCAAACAGAGAACCTTTAAATAGTTTATTTAGCTTATGAAATAGGAGAATTTTCTCAACCCATAAAGGAACACATCTTTTGGTTTATCAGAAAAATTTAAATAAAAAAAAAATCACCATATTTGGAGATACATGTTTTCACTAGTCAGGAAGGGCATGAAAATCTAAAAAGTGACTAAAGCTGTTAGATAAATATAATAAAAAGTACAATATTTGCATCTGAGATGTAGTGGAGTAGAAGTATAAAGTTGCATTAAATGGAAATAAGTTAAGTACAAGTACCTCAAATTTGTATTTAAGTACAGTACTTGCATACATGTGCTCAGTTATTTTCCACCACTGGAACCAGGGCCTTGGTTAATATAAGATTTGAGCAAAGTGCATACCTGAGCATAGCACCGGATTCCTTAACAGCCTGGGCGAGCATATCCTTCCTGATCCTCTGCTGAATCAGTAGCTCATGGACTTTAGTCCACCTGCAGAGAACAGCACAACACAAATGCAACATCTCAATCAGGCTTGGGTTTTATTCACTTTTCTTTAGTCCTTTTCAGGAATTGGAGCTTCAAATACTGACAGTTTAAAATACTGAAAAATAATATATATATTTTGGGAATGTTATTGTGTCTGAGTTCAACTGGTCCACACAACACTGGGAAAAATCACTAGTGTGTGATTTGTCATTGTCAAATTACAATTTAATTTTACAGTATGTGCTGAAAGAGTTAAATCAAAATTAGATTCAAATAGACAGCTGTTATTATTTAGGTCAGTCCGTTTGTTTCTTACCACTCCACCATGAGAGGCAACTTTTCTTCAGTAGCCCTGCTAGCATCAATCTCTATGGGATAGTAGGTGTTCAACAGCTCCTTCATCTAGAGTGGACCAACAGAAAACAATGAACATATATTTACAGACTATCTGCAAGGCATGCATCAGTATGGACTTGCTGGTCTATATTACAATGATTTACAGACCAGTGAACAGTATTTCATATAGCACTTCATGGTCTTAAACAAAATTGGTATTTGTAAATGTCATCTTGCACAAAAACAATAAGCCACAGTTACTGCAGTGGGAACAATTCTACAAGTGTAATATGGACCCATTATCGATTAAACTCTAGAGTACAATCTTGTCGTGACGACATGATTGGGCGTGTTTTTAAAAGGTGCAATCTTGTCGTGACAACATGATTTTGATTTGGAAGAGGCAGACGGCCGCCTCGCCAGGAGGAGACGGTAAAGAAGAGAGCGAGTGAGAGAGTGTCGGTGTGTTGCGCTAATTGTGGTCTCATTTGTGGTCTGACAAACAGTAAATTCATCTAAACTGGTTTCATCTAAACTGGGTTGAAAAACGACACAATATGGTTGCCGTGGAAATGAATTACGTCTGACTATTAACCACACTCCTATTCTCTTTTTGAGAAAGAACGTTAAGCAAAAAACAGGAAGTAAAACTGTCTGGGGCTTTAATGACCTTGTTCCTGTAGCGCATTTACCCTTTTAGTGCAATCTTCATCAATCAACAACCGGTTATCAAGGATGTCTGGACAAAGAAAGGAAAACAGGTTTGTAGCAGTTTCAGAAGGGCACAAGACAGTCAGACAAAAAGTAACAAATAATGAAAAAAGCAAAGAATGCACAAATGCTTATCAAGTCAATTAAAACTTCAGTACTGGGCACAAAGTTGTTGGCATCATTGGGCAAAAATTCCATAATAACCTTTCAGCATGTTGTAATTAAAGTGTTCTGAGAGAAGACTAGACATCTGCACCTCCTCATGGCTCTGTTTTCAGGCTTTAAAAAAAATCTAGCCCATGCCTGGAGACTTTGGCCAATCACTGGTCATTTCAGAGAGAGAGAGCGTTCCTATTGAGCGTTCCTATTGGCTGTTCTCCGGCTAGTGGGCGGTGCTTGGTATTTCCTCAACAGATTTCAACACGGCTGCCTCACAAACTTTCTCATTAAAGCTAAACAGGACACTACAAGATGTTTCTGAAAACATTTGAGGCCAGAAATAGGCATTACAGTAACAGGATATTGATTAATGTTTGATCAGCGCTTCCTAGTTTGACCATGTGGTTGGAGTTTGCGAGTGATTGACAGCTGCTCACAGATTACCTGTCTCATGCACCACTGTCAGGACTTTTTTAAATCACATTTGCTCCATTTCTACCCACTGCAGCTTTAATAAATTATTCGGATCTAATAATGCAAATGTGCAGACTCATACCAGATCATGAAAACACTATTTGGCCAAGATGCAGATAATCTTTTCAAAGAGTGAATTATTTGTGTGCTTACTGTGCGTGGTGGGAACTCTCTTTCCGTTGTGGGCAAATCTGGTCAGTGTCATATCGAAGTCTGAGATTACCTGAGGAAATATGACTATTTAGAACAGAATAATAGTACTCTATCACTCAGCAAAGACAAATGTATATTGCAATCGCACATGAAGTACAATTTTCTTCAGTTTATACCCAACGTTTATGAGCAAAAATCCCATGAACAAACAAGCAGTCTACTAACAGGACAGATCAGTAATCTGTCTGTCTGTAAAGTGTAAGATTTTGGCGATGGTGCAGTAGTCAAATCTAATTTCAGTCGCTATAACTTTAAAAGGAATGCACTTGTCAGGACATTTTAGCTGAACATGAGCATTGGTTCCAACTGTGGCAAACTATCCAAGCAGGAGTAACTGCTGGCTTTAAGTGTCACTATCCACCTCTTTACATCCACAAAAACCTTATTGTGTTTTGGTGTCATTTCCTGTATTTGACTCAGAATATATTCTGATGAAATGCTGCATAATTCACTCACCTGCAGGCTGCCTGCACCTGCTCGCTGCATGGCGTGGATTGTCTCTTCCACTCTGCTGCGTTCCCTCATCAGCACTGAGCCCTTTGCCAGCTCTGAGATCTGAACAGAGAAGAGATTAGTCTTACAATGCATGTTTATCCAGACACAGAGAGCAGAAAATAAGGGGAGTAATGGGGGGGCAAAAGCAGAAATATGTTACATGCTTGCACTTTAGTTCATGTTTTTCAGACATGTGCACAGGTCTCTAAAGTCTCAAGTCGGGCATCATGTTTCTTTTAATGTGTGCATGTAAATACATTTAAAACCCAGCACAGTTTCTTTATTACCCCAAACCAAAAATGTTTGATTATTATTGATTATACTGTAATGTCCCAGTCCTCGCCTGTTCTATGTTCACAAAAACAAAACAAAAGTTGCACACGTGCACAGATACTGTCAAGGTAGAATTATGGTTGTGTAAGGTTTCTGAAAAGAAATTAAACTATATCGTCTAATATTCAGGAGAGCTTCCTCACCTCGGTCTTGGTCAGCTGGTGCCAGATTGCCAGTACAGTCCGCACCGGTGTGTAGATCCAGGGAATATGGTATATCTGCATGTGAAACCAAGGAGAGAACATTTTTTGGTTATCCTTAATTTACAGTTTTTTTTTTTAAAAGAGTTTTTCTGGACACAACTGGTAATTTAGTACTCATTTTAGGGAAAATATGTACAATTCCAGAAAATTAAATCCTATGACAACCCATTTATATTAGTTATATATCTATAGATATATCTATATCTATATAGATATAGATATATCTATATAGGACATGCAATAATTGTGACATTTGTTCACAGGCAAGCATAAGATTCAACATTCCCCTATAATTACTTCTAACTTGCATATATGTATTCACTTTTTTAGCTTTAGCTACAGTCTAGTGCAGGGGTCAGCAACCTGCAGCGCTGGAGCCACATGCGGCTCTTTAGCCCCTCTCCAGTGGCTCCCTGTGGATTTATTAAAAAATTAGTGTAAATGAATAACTGTTTTTTTGTTTACATTTTCATTTTTATTTATCGACGGTACGACAAAGTATTAGGGCCACATTGAGGAAAACAAATAAATCTGAGTTTTCGAGAATAAAGTCATAATATTACGAGAATAAAGTCAAAGGTTTACGAGAAAAAAAAAAGTCGTAGTATTATGAGAATAAAGGCATAATATTATAAAGTAGTAATTTTACATGTTATTTTCTTTTTTTCTCGTAAAGTTATGACTTTATTTTTCGTAATATTACGACTTTTTTCCCTTAAACTTCTGACTTTTTTCTCGGAATATTACGACTTTTTTTCTTGTAAAGTTCTGATTTTATTCTCGTAATATGACTTTATTTTTGTAATACGACTTTTTTTCTCGTAAACTTATGATTTTATTCTCGTAATATTACCACTTTTTTCACGTAAAGTCATGACTTTATTCTCGTAATATTGCGAATTTTTACTCGTGAAGTTATGACTTTATTTCTTGTAATATTACGACTTTTTTCTCGTAATATGACTTTATTCTCGTAATATGACTTTATTTCTCGTAATATGACTTTATTCTCGTAATATGACTTTATTTCTTGTAATATTACGACTTTTTTCTCGTAATATGACTTTATTTCTTGTAATATTACGACTTTTTTCTCGTAAACTTCTGACTTTTTTCTCGTAATATAACTTTATTTTAGTAATACGACTTTTTTTCTCGGAAACTTATGATTTTATTATCGTAATATTACGAATTATTACTCGTGAAGTTATGACTTTATTTCTTGTAATATTATGACTTTTTTCTCGTAATATGACTTTATTTCTCGTAATATGACTTTCTCGTAATGACTTTATTCTCGTAATATGACTTTATTTCTCGTAATATGACTATTTCTCGTAATATTATGAATTTATTTCTCGTAATATTATGAATTTATTTCTCGTAATATGACTTTATTTCTCGTAATATGACTATTTCTCGTAATATGACTTTATTCTCATAATATTATGAATTTATTTCTCGTAATATGACTTTATTTCTTGTAATATGACTTTATTCTCGTAACATGACTTTTTTTCTCGTAATATGACTTTATTCTGTAAATCTCAGATGTTTTTTCCCTCAGTGTGGCCCTAATACTCTGTATTATAGTAGCTCTTGGTCCTCACTGCATTAGACTTATATACTATATACCAGTGGCGGCTGGTGGATTTTTTTTTGGGTAGGGCCAATCAATTTCAACAAACATCCTAGTACGATTCAATGCAAAAAAAGGTATCAAAAACGCATTACTACTTTGCAGTTACATTTTTATCATTTATTCCAACACTGACATAAGGACATCTTATTCATACAATTCAGTATGTTAATATAACATACGACAGATCATTTATAAAGGAACTTTGCTCTTCTGTCCTTCTGAGTGGCAAACCTCTCAATGACCTTCTTATTGAAGTCAGGCATGTTCCTGACAAGTTTCTTCTCCATGGAGAGCATAGCCAGAGCATTAAGGCGATCCTGTGTCATGGTGTTTCTCAGGAAGGTCTTGATCCTCTTCAATGTAGAGAAGCACCTCTCGGATTCAGCTGTTGTCATGGGTGTGGTGATGAGGATGCTGAGGAGACTGACAGTCTCTGTGAAGGTGCTCTGAAGGTTGTTCTCCATGAAAAGCTGGTACATGGGCACTGCACCACTGCAAGCCTTGAACTCACTGTTCTCATAGATATGGGACAGTTCTGTTTTGAGCTTGTCCTTGTTCAACATGGGGTAAGCCTGCACTGTTGTTTCAAGCACCGACTCAGGGAACGTCTCACTGTGTTGTGGGAACAACTCTCCATGCAACAGTGTTGCGCTGACGAGGTGCTGGGTGAAGGAGAACCGCTCCTTAGCTTGCATCAGGATAGTATCACATACCTGTAAAAGATAAAATCAACTTAAATTTGCAATAAAGCTATTTTGATGAAAGTGATTCTGATTGAACACATGCTTATGTCCAAGTCAAGTATTTCAAAAATATAATGTATGTAAAATCTTATAAATAACTTTAGATGATGGGAAATTATAACTACATCATCAAACTGTATCAGATGGTCAGATGTCCTCCCCTTTTCAGGAGACAATCGACTATGTTATTGAATATTTGACTACTTCCTGTAATTAGCATGTGCTGTGCATACACACCCACATAGTATATGCATGTGTGTATAAAGTATTTATATTGACAACTACATCACAACTTACCTCTGTAGCCAGCCTCTGTAGCTCTCCTGGTCCCAGCATCCTGCGCTTTCTGGGCTGCTGGTCAGATCCACTGTCCGCACACAGAGAGGAAATGGAGGCCCTGGTCCAAAAAATAAAGTTTAAGTTGCTAACTTGCCATCTTCAAAAACAACTAGGCCTCTTCTAGAAATTGACTTGGTGGACACCTGAATAAGCATGTTATTGCAAATTGTGTTTAATAACTAACTGCATTCTTTTTCCTTTTAAAATATTTAAACAAATATCATTGTGATGTTTTCTATCATAATCATTCACTTTGATGACTAAGCCCATTTAGGGTTTTACAGATTGTTGGACATGAGCAACTCATCTTTCTAACAACAACAGCTTTATCAGCTAGTAGTAAATATAGTTATTTACCTGATTTTTGGAATGCTGTCTGTGAACCTCTGGACAAGTCCTTTGATGAAGACAGGGTCGATGTTCCTCTTCTGCAGCTGGTTGAACAGCACGTCCACATTTGGCATGATCTTGTGGAACAATGCCAGGAAAAAACAGAAAGTCTCGTCTTCAAGCAGCCTCACATAGCTCCCGGCCTCTCTGACAGTTGTGGGATCAAATTCCGCAGAGTCTATGATGGTCTGGAAACACTTCAGGAGGTCATCCTTGTGCTCGTACACAGTGTTTACAACGCGACTCTGGAAGTTCCACCGTGTTACGCAGGCTCGAGGAAGTCTATGCGCTACCACCTGGTCCAGCACGGTGGTTCGCTTGGGTGACTTGGAGAAGAAGGCAGAGAATCCACCAAGTTCAGAAAAGAAAGTGTGGATCCTGGGGATGCGTGCTGTTGCCTTTTGCATGATTAGGTTCAGCTGATGCGCGTAGCAGTGGACGTAGTGAGCGTTTTTGTAGACATCCAGTATCTTACGCTGCACACCGCCGGTAGCTCCCCTCATGACGGCAGCCCCGTCGTACGCCTGGGCAATAAGTTTGTCTGTTTGTCCGGGTGGGAGTATGGTGCTCAGCCTCTCCATAAGCGCTGTAGCGATGGTGTCAGCGGTCGCGTTCTGGATGGTGATGTACTCGAAGAACCGCTCTTGTACATTACCGCTAGCATCTATGTAGCGTAGCACGAGCACCAGCTGGCAGTGGGTGGAAATGTCCGTCGTCTCGTCCGCTTGAATGGCGATAAAATCCGCGTTTTTGACTTCCTCCAGAATGTAATCCCTTACAACCGACAGCATGCAGTCCAGCAGCTCGTTCTGTACCGTCTTCGACGTGCCTTTGAAAACGCTGGCTGTCTCGAGGTGCTCCTCCAGCACACTGTCGAGGGACGCTACAAAGTCCACAAGTCCCTTGAACACGCCGGGGTTGTCCGAGGAGTCAGTCTCGTCACGCAAGGCTAACTCAAAAGCCCCGCAAAACTTGACACAATCAATTATTTTTGATAAAATGTGCCGATTTTTATCCACCTCCACATTGTGCTTCTTTACCGCAAGCCTGTGTCGCTTCTTTACCGCAAGCCTGTATCCTTCGTCCAGCTGCATTGCAATGTTCACTCTGCCTAGCATAGCTAGCTTCACGGAGTTATCTATGTGCATCCTGGTGTTCTCGTGTTTTCTTATTTTTTCAGACAAGTGTTTCATGTCTCTTACTCCCGTCTCTGCCCATGCTGAATCTGACCCTGTCGACTTAAAAAGCACGCATGGGAAGCAAAATACAGCATTAGCTTGACTGCATCCAGCTAGCCAGGCCTTCCTCGTGTACCAGTCTTTACAGAAGCTCCGCATGTGTGGCTTGCCTTGTACGCCGGTCTGTTGTTTTATGCTGAGTCCAGGAGGTTGATCTGGGCCCAGTTGTTTCACCAGGAGTTTCTCCGCCAAAGTCCTTCTCTCAAACGGGTCTTGGAGGAGAGATTTGATCGAGTTAGGGTTGTGTCTTGCAAGAGTAGCGCAACTAGTGCTTGGCTGTTCCATTGTCAAGATCACGCGAGAACTGACATGAGCCCTGACGAGAACAGAGAGAGACACACGTGAACGTGAACGTGCGCCATGGGCCAAATCAGTTTGGCCCTCCCGGAAGTCTTTTTTACGGCGCTGATTGGATGAATTGTATGTCATTCATGCTTGTAATCATATATCTTTAATCAGTGATTGGCTGTACTGCTTATTAGACCCGCCTTCCTTGGGCCAAATCCATTTGGCCCCAGAAAGTGCATGTGAGCAGCTGAGAGGTGCACTAGCAGAGAGTTCAAGGAGGAAAGCAGATATTTGGCGCAGTTATCCTATTTTACAAATATTACGGGTATATTCCATAGGTCAAAAACACACATATTGACAATTTTTATAATTTTTATAATTAATAATTTTATAATTTTTTATTTTTTTTTGGTGGCTCAAGGTGGGTGGGGCCAGGCCCCGTGGCCCTCTATTGGCCGGCCGCCACTGCTATATACTTAGACTATAAACTGTTACCTTCATCACAATGATAAAATGTTTTGCGGCTCCAGACAGATTTTTTGTTTTGCCTAAAATGTCTCTTTTGATAGTAGAGGTTGCAGACCCCTGACAACCCATTTATATTAGTTATATATATATTGGGGATGCAATAAATGTGACATTTGTTCACAGGCAAGCATAAGATTCAACTTTCCTTTTTTATCTTTATCTTTAGCTACGGTCTCCAGGGTAACCGTTGCTAAGCTGACACACAGCCTGACTGTGCAGCTCAGTACGATTTTAAATGAGTGTTTTCACACCGTATTTTATTCGCTATACAAAAGTACAACAACATATGAATGAAACACGTTGTTGTTTCGTTGTTTTACCATCAAAACTATGAAGAATATGTCAACTTTAACAGCCTATTTTGACTCCTGTGTGTGTGATTAACGTTACACTGATTAGCTAACAGGTAACAGCCGTTACAACTCACCATGTTCAAACGGACAACTGACGTCACCGCGAGCTAACTGCTAGCCGTTAAAACCGTTAAAAGTACATCAGCCTAAAGAGATGACATAGCGTCAGTTAATTCAAATTATGTCAACCGTCGACCAGCGGTTTGAATGACTTGTTTGTGTTCTGTTTGTAGCACCCTTAGCATTCCCCCGCTCCTACAGTAATAGACATAAAGGTTCCGAGGCACTTTGGTTCCTACTTCTTCTTCTTCTTTGGTGTTTATTCGCGGTTGGCAAACCAGCTTATAGGTGCATTACCGCCATCTATTGGACTACTGGAGTGTGGAAGAAAAAATAATAATTATTATTATTATTATTATTATTATTATTATAATTATTATTATTATTATTAATAATAATAACAATAACAATAATAATAATTTATATTATATTATTATTGTTATTATTATTAATAATAATAACTAACTAAAATAATAATAATAATAATAATAATAATTAAATTATCTCCATTATTCCTGTTGCCCTTAAGTAATTAATTAGAAGATTGTGTACATTCTTAGATGTCTTTCCTAGCAGATTCCCCATTGTAATATTTCCATCATCTACTCCTGATAGCAATTCCCTTCTTTCTTTGTTATATTTGTTGCACTCTATAAGAACATGCTTGACAGTTTCCGGTTTATTACATTGCGTGCATAGTCCAGTTGGGTGCTTGCCTGACTTTCGTTCCTACTTCGCTGAGGGCAATGTCACCGTGGTATGGGGGATGGGATGGAGGTCACACTAATTAATTGATAAAAATGGTGGTGATGAAAATGCATGGGAATTGAAAAATGGAGCCGTAAAAATGGATATGACTTAAAAAGATGGAGTGATAAATTATCAAGTGATGTGATTAATTTAAAGATCCCAATTTATGCTCATTTTCAGGTTCATACTTGTATTTTGTGTTTCTACTAGAACATGTTTACATGCTTTAATGTTCAAAAAAAACTTTATTTTCCTCATACTGTCAGCCTGAATATGCCTGTATTTACCCTCTGTCTGAAACACTCCGTTTTAATGCATTTCAATGGGCTTGCAACAGAATTGTGGGTTTTATAGTTTCATATGATACCAGTATCTTCACTCTAGCCTTAAAACTGAGCTACAACCTAAAAATCACAAGTTGTGTTAAAGAAATTAGTTGCATTAAAACAAATTTGACTTGACGCGTTATTATCGCGTTAACTTTGACAGCCTTAATCTATATTATGATTTCCTAAAGTGTATTGTGACATATATTACTTGTTTAAAAAAGTCCTTTTGTCGTTGTTACTCGTGAAAGTTATTTGTACATATATACCACTGAAATCACCGTAACTTGTGGGGTTATCTCTGTCACAACAAAAAGATATATTTCAAGATATCTATATAACTTTAGAGATTGCAAACATTCTCTTATTTATTATTTATTGCAAATGTCTGTACACTTTCTTGCTCTTGCACATACAAATGGAATGACATTATATGGAACACAGAAGTGCGTGAGGCTGCATGAAATATGACACTGGCGAATTATACTTTCATCCAACTCTCCAATGATCAAACTGAAAAAAACTTGATACCACTGCCAATGTTCCTGTGGTTGTGTGCATGATTGTGTGCACTTTACATGAGAAAAATGGCTTAAAACCAACTCTTGAAAATTCAAAACCTCCATATACAACTGATCAAATTATTTCCATCCATCAATTAATACTGTTCATATTATGTACAGTATGTTCACGCAAGCTAAGATAATATTTATAGAGAGCTTGGCTGGGGATGCAACTGGTCAAGGATTCCTGTGTTATAGGATTGTAGTAAAAAAAAATAAACCAACACTGTACAATGTTTAACATTCAAGGTCCTTTAGTGCAGGGAATGCAGTTAATACAACTATATCAATAAGGGGCAGCTGGAATTTTATGGCACAGTTGGGAACATGGAGAGAACCATGCACAAACACATATCAGCCTCCCGGTTTCATGTGTTTCACACATTTCATAGTGCAGTGAGGCAAAGTAAGAGGCAGAGCTAATTCTGCCAGAAGCACAAAGGCGGAACAAACCAAATGAGTCCACCAAAAACCAACAAACTAAATAACTCCACAATAACTCTTTAAGCACTGGAGCATTAGTCAGTGTCCTAACAACATGGAATGGGACAAGAGAATATAAATTAAAATAAAACATAGAGCTGCTTTTGCCAAAAGTGGCATCACATCATTATTATGTTGGTCTATTGGTGCCTTCAAGTGAATCTTGTGAGCTTGTGTTTACAACGTGGGAAGTCGTGTTCACGTGTTTGGCGTTCAAGTGGTAAAGTCGAGAGAACATCGCTGCTAAGAAACGGCAATATTAACGTTACTGTCGGCATCTAGAAGACCAGAGGCTAACAATTTAGCAGGATAGCAAGTGGGTAATATAATGCAGTAAATGCAAAGGAGGCAGTTGGGAATATCAACATTTTTCTCAGACATATTATAAAATTAAATAATATTTAATTATATTAAAAACTATTTCTGACAATGTCAACAAACACATCGCAACTCGTGAAGCTTTCACAAACTCGACCCCATTTGAAGGCACCGTATCTTTCAAGCTACGCAACAATCTGGGAAATCAAATAAAGCAATTTTTGACCAGCTGAAATATTTAAGAAATAAATCATACACATTTTATACATATCCATTGGAATTGCAAAAAAAAAGTGTTGTACAACCTGTAAGAAAGTGCACATATTTTCGTGCAATACAGTATTAAGCAGGCTCATGATTTAATGAGGGGGGAACATATAATCACTGAACACCCTGTTCCCCAATATATGCTTTGCTCAATACTTATGATTGTCTGTTTCAAGTGCGGCACAAACAACATAGATAATTTAACCCCTACAGTGCAAAAAAAGCATGATGGAAACTGGAGGTAGAAGAGAAATTAGATGCAAGTAGCGAGCGAGGAATAAGAAGTTAAAGCTCAGCTAGTTGTTACGGTAAGTTCATTATCCCCACACTTATAATTTAGCATTTTCTTCTAACTTACATCACAATAAACGTAGACATAATTTTACTTTGCTAAGTTTACATCTCAACATTGAACTTGACCGAATTTCACCCAAAAGTTGTCACTGATATACAGTATGTTGACATCTTTAGGTGTCAGCCCACATATAAAAAAAAAGCTAAGCTAAGTTTAGCAATGAAATCAACAATCTTTTTTCAGAAAATGTCGCATCAATCACAGTTTCATTTACTGGCGGAATAAAAGTAAGGCATAAGCTAATAATGTAAGGCCAAAAATATAATTTAAGACTGATAATTTAGTAGCATTTTCTGGCTAATTCTTCATTTTTTTAAAATTCAAACAAGCCCGAGGAAAACCCGTGCAGACGTTTCACCTCGATAAAAGGCAAAAAAAATAAGACTTTGTGATAACAACAAGGCATTTATCAGCATTCGATTTGAGACTGCAGCTGTCTGCGCAGAGTGAGGGTGCGCCGATGGAGCTGCTGCATCTGTTGCATGCGGTCTCGCTGGCGAGCCAGGTTCTGGGGCATGGGGTAGTGCTGGCAGCCGTGGAGAAAGTGGTACGGGATGCGAACGTGGCAGGCTGCGGCCCTGCAGCGTGGCTGGGGTAAGGGTGGCAGCAGCATCCAGCGCTTCCTCTCAGCACAGTAACGGTACCCTTCTTTGCGGTACTGCTTGTCCATGTTGTTGCAGTTCCTCCACCCGCCAATGATGAATATGTCTTCACCCAGGTAGCAAACAGCAGCGCCCTCCATGCTAAGGACCTCTGGAGGGAGGCTGTCGAGGATGTCGTCAGAGATATTTCTGCTTATTTTCTCCTGAGCGGCCTCGGCTGTAACCTTGTAGCTCTTCGCGCAACAAGAAGCTGTGTGGTAGAAGTTGGTGGACGCGACGGCCATTTGAAAACTACAGTAATTATCGATAAGCGGTAAGGAGTCCACTTCCTGCCACTTGTGACTCTCCGTGTCGTAGCAGGTGGTCACAGTGCTCAGTCCATCCTCATTGTCCATGTCTACAGGAGTCCTGGCCATCACGTATATGTAGCGGTCCTCTACGCTCACTGTTTTTACATCTCGCAGAATCTTCGGCGCCGGCTCCAGATTGTGCCACTCGTCCTGCTCGGGCTCGTAGACGGTAACATCCTTAAAGCCTGGGCTGAAGTTGCCATGACCGCCGATGATGTAGAGTAAGTCTTTGACGCACGTGAGGCCGAAGGAGTGCTTGCGGGTGGTCAGGCTGCTGACCTGCTCCCAGGTGTTGAGGTTGGGGTTGAAGCGCTCCACCGTCTTGGCGAATCCTGGCTCCATGGAGCCTGCCACGTAAACATGGCTGTCACTGACGGCGATGGCGTGTCCGTCAAGGTGGTTGTGAATGTGTGGCAGGTTTACCCAACGGTCCTCAGCGACAAAGTAGCCCACACACTCGCTCAAATAGTCTCCACCTTCTGAAACACCACCCACCACCATGATTACATCCATGTTCTGGCCGAGACGAGGCTGGATCGCCGCCATGTAGGTGGCACCGAGCTCTAAATCAGCCGACTGGTTGAGGTTCTCGAAGTGAACGGCGTGGACCTCAAAGGCTTCAGACACCAGCTGCTGACAAGCTGCATTGTTCGCCACTAAGGGCTCCTTTCTCACCACCCGTGTCAGGTACGTAGGAGAAATCTGAGACAGCCTTAAAAGTTTTAACAGCTCCTCAAAATGTTTCTCTCTCTCCTGTTCGTTTTGGTGCACCCATTTCACCACCGCCTCAAACAACTCCTGTTCAGAATCCACAGTGATGCCCGAGTCGGACAGCCAGTCCCGCACCAGGTGAAAGGGCAGCGTGAAGAATTCCTCGTTGCGGATGATTTTGTGGAAGTTTCTTCTGATGGTCTTGGCGGCTCCCTGGGCCAGCTGGTCCAAGGTGTACATGTGGGCGAGGCTGTGTACGGCTACACAGTTGGACAAGTTCAACTTCTTCATCAGAAACTCTCCGCAGAAGCTCTTCAGCTGGGCCAACAGGAACCTGTGTGAACATGTCGTAATTGTCAGACCAGTGATGTATAAAAGGATGTTTGGACTTGACAGGATGAACTAAGCAGTAATTAAGGTGGATGGAACAAAAGCCTGCATACAGTACACTCCTTGCCATCTAAAATAATAATTCTGTAACAAACTGTGTAGAAACATGGATTCCCAAGAGAAACCAAGATGCTCTATCTGCTAGAAAATCCTTTATGTACTATAGTGGTTTACTTTTGAATGTTTTGATCAGTGAGACCATAGAAATAGACGTGTGAAACATATTGCCTTTGCGTTTCTTGCAGTACCCGGCTTCTATAACCTTTATTGCAAGTCTTTAAAAGGAACAGTGTGTAATATTTCAGTGGATCTTTTAGCAGTAATGGAATATAATATTCATTAGGGATGCACTGATACCGATACCAGTATCGGGTATCGGGTCCGATACTGTGCTCATGTACTCGTACTCGCAAAACGGCTCCGATACAACGGCACCGATACCACTTTACGGCAGTGTGACGTTAACATCTCGTCACCATTTTTCAGGTCCTATCACACTCGCTCACGTTCCACCTCCCCAACGGTGCGGGCAAGACGGGCTGGTGGTGCACCCGACCCCGTGGGGCCGGGATCCCACCTCAGGCGGCGTGCGCCTGCACTCACTTTCATTGCGCCACGGGGTTTTGCTTGCACCCTCTGACTCGCATGTGCGTTAGACTCCTTGGTCCGTGTTTCAAGGCGGGTCGAGTGTGTTGCAGATATCGGCGCAGACCCCTGGCGCCTTTTTACGTGGGCCGAGCCCGCCCTGGGGGTGCATTAAGGATAGTCCGCCCCGGTGACACTTTGGCCCCGGGAAGCACCTTCGCCCTGAGCCTTTCCAAGCCGACCTAGAGCCGGTCGCGGCGCACCGCCTCATATGCGGGACTCCCCAGCCTGCCGTGTGTCGCTCACACCCTCCAGCTGCTGTTAACGAGGGTCTTTTGGCACAGAGAAGTACTCGTATCGGTACTCGTATCGGTACTCAGTATCGGCGAGTACCCAAATGTAAGTACTTGTACTCTGTCTGAAAAAAGTGCATCCCTAATATTCATAACTATGTTTTCATTAGAGTATAATCACCTGAAACCAAGAACCGGTGTGTTTTTGCTAGTCTTGGAGAGGGAGGAGTGAGCAAAGGGGTACTCAGTTGGTTGCAATCTGCAACCACACCATTAGATGCCACCAAATCCTACACACTGTACCTTTAAATGTTTATACTTGGGTTGCAAAGAATATCTCTTGTTTCATCAGTGCTTATTAAACTAACCTACCAAACAGTGTGTACTTTTGGGGGTCACCTCAAACTGCTGCTTAAAAATATCATTTAAAAAAAATGCAGTATTATCAAAACCATGTCTTGATGATGAAATCCAATATTGTGATTCATTATACGCAACGATGGATCAATGAAAAGTTTATAATAAGTCAGACATTTTGACTTGTCGCAGTAGGAAAAATACAGGTAAAAAAAGAAATGGACTTGCATTTATATAGCGCTTTTCTAGTCTTCCGACCACTCAAAGCACTTTACACTACATGTCAGCATTCACCCATTCACACACACATTCATACATTAATGGCAGAGGCTGCTATGGTGCCAACTTTGCCCATCAGGATAGGATCTGATCTAGATACTCATTCACACACCGATGGCTGTGCTTTTGGAAGCAATTTTGAGGTTAATTCTCTTGCTCAAGGACACATCAACATGTGACCCAGAGCAGCCAGGGATCGAACCACCAACCTTCCGATTGGTGGACAACCTGTATTGCTAATTGCATTAACAAATGTCCCAGTAACACATGACAGTGTCACAGTGTGAGCCAGCATGCAAAAACATGATGCATAACTTGCAAATATGAGCCACATCTATTACCAGTAGGCTCACTCTGGTAACAGTGTGGCTTATTTTGCCATTTTATGGATTAATTAACAATGACAGTTGCAGCCCTACATCACACAGACCAAAATGTAGGCCATTGGCAACGAGGATCAATGAACAGTTTATAATAAGTCAGACTTGTCGCAGTAGGAAAAACACAACATTAACAATTGTCCTAGTAACACATGACAGTGTTACAGTGTGAGCCAGCATGCAAAACATGATGCACAACTTGCAAATATGAGCCACATCTATTACCAGTAGGCTCACTCTGGTAATAGTGTGGCTTATTTTGCCATTTTATGGATTAATTAAAGGTCCCATATCGTGCCCATTTTCAGGTTCATACTTGTATTTTATGTTTCTACTAGAACATGTTTACATGCTTTAATGTTAAAAAAACCTCTTTATTTTCCCCATACTGTCAGCCTGAATATACCTGTCTGAAACGCTCTGTTTTAGCACATTTCAACGGAATTGCAACAGAATTGCAAAGGAATTGCGTTGCCTGGCAACAGTTTGGGTCCATGTTTACTTCCTGTCAGCTGATGTTATTCACATAATCTGCAACCAGGAATAAACTGGGACACATTTAGAATGTTTGTTTAAAACCGTGTAATGGTCTATATATTGTATATTTGTGACATCACAAATGGACAGAAATCCTAACGGCTTGTTTCAAACGTACACTTTCTAAATACGGGCTGTGTGTATTTCTCCGTATATTGAGCGTTTTGATAGTTCAACAGTATTTATATAGCACTTAAACCTGCTTTATAATGTAAAAGACCTGAAAATGTAACTTTTTACAATATGGGACCTTCAATGTAATAGTGTGGCTTATTTTGCCATTTTATGGATTAATTAACAATGACAGTTAGTTGCAGCCCTAGATCACACAGACTTATTGGTGAAGACTTCATGTACCCCAAAATGTAGGCCATTGTGGCTGAAAATTAGGCCCATTTATCTTTGTGTTAGTTCCACAGGTGACAACTCCAAACAAGTCTCACCTGCTGGCGCAATGAGGACACAGACAACAAGGTGTGGCTCATTTTTTTTAACCTGTAGAAAACAAAAGACTTCCGTGTTATGAGGAAGTGTTAGTTTAGATCTTTCTTTATGTTAGTTTAGATCTTTCTTCCTTTTTTTGTTATAGTTTTTTTTCTCCTGGTGTTTGGGAGGGAGGTCCTTTGTATAAATAAGCCTGTGGCTTTCTTGACCTCTGTTTACATTACATCTATTTTTATATTTTTTATATTTTAGACTTCTAGTGTAACACTTCTGTTTATATTTATTTATTACATCTACTTTACCTGTTTTATATTGCTTTATAACTGTGTGTGTGTTTTACCTGTTATATGTGTTTATCTGCCTCGTTTAATCTTGTCAAGTATTTGTTTTAAAGCACTGACCAGAAGTGGCAACGAGTGAATCTCGTTGTATTTAATACAATGACAATAAAGCTTTCTATTCTATTCTATTCTATTCTATTCTATTCTATAAGCCTGTGGCTTCTTGACCTCTCCTGACACATTTCTTGTTTCAATAAAAGAAAATCAAAATGTATTTGTATAGCCCTTCACAATAACCAAAAGGTACCCAAAGTGCTTTACATTAACATCAAGAAATAACAGGAATAAAAACATAACATATCATAAAATCATAAAAAGGTGCATAAAAAGCACAGGAAAAATGTAACCGGGCTACTAGGTATTAAAAGCCCATCTAAATAAAAAAAGTCTTGAGTTTAGATTTAAAAAGGTGCTAGGTCAGTCAGTTACAGTGCGTATGTCAGGTTTTGTTTTTTTCATTGACTGGATTTTGTGCAGTTTTATATTATGTGCAAATAAATAAATAAATAAAATAAATACATAAATAAATAAATAAATAGATAAATAGATAAATAGATAAATAGATAAATAGATAAATAGATAAATAAATAAAATAAAAGTGTGTCAAGTTATAATGTCCTTATTCTGATGTATATGGAGAAAAAACCCCAATAATTTGTACCTGTCAGCCAGCTCCAACACCTCATGCACATTAGCAGTGGTCACCCTGATCTGCCCGGTGTACATGAACTGAATGACGCTCTCCACGGTCTCTGGGTCCGGTCCTGTTGCGGAGCTCCACTCTTTGAGCTCCACTCGACCGGACACCGACTCCGAGAATTGTCCGCCGAGCAGCAGCGTGAAGTACTGCGACGCCGCGGACAACACGGAGCGGTGCGCAGATAACGTCTGGACCCTCTCCGCCTCTTCTTCCTCCTCTTCATTATACACTCCACTGCTGCTGAAGAAGACAAGCGTCACGTCGCAGAACATGCCCGACTTCCTCTGCTCGTTCTGCCGCCTGGAGAGCTCCGAGCAGTAGGCCGAGCAGGTGAACTCCTCGGCCTCCTCCGGTTCTCCGTCACCTGTTAGCAGCGCTGCACTCTGCTGAGCACCGCTGCTGCTGCTGCTGCTGCTGCTCCGGTCCTCCGGTGCCTCCGCCATACCGGGTAGACTCAGAGGCAAATGAAAGCTCTTTGGAAATAACTCATAAGCGTATATAACACACGTAAATAAACATTCAAACATGCATGCGTAAGCAGCGTTCACAGCCCTTTCTGTCTGGAAGCAGACGAGGAGGAGTGCTCACTTCCGTCTTTAAGATTTCTCTCCTGTGTTTTTTTTTGCTGGAGAGTCAATGAGAGGCTGTCAGATTAAAGATCATATCTACCCTCACACAAGAGACACATATCCTGGGTGCTAATACAGAAAAAGTCCAACATGTTGTGGGTTTTTTGATGTTGTTATGACTCATTATGATTTTGTATTTTTAGAGAATTTTAACTTTGTTTAAAGGATGCACCGTTTTCGCGCATGCGCATTGCGGATTATCTGATGGGTGATGTGGATTTGGGAGTTGTTGCATCCTATCAGCTGATATAACTGATGTGATGTCCTACCTTGGCAAACATAAATCATAAAATCAGGACATGCATGAGTTATCAGTCATATTATGACACATTACTCATCGTGTTTATAGCTTAGTAAATGGCTGCACACTTTATTAGGCTACTCTATCGAAAAGTAAACACAAGTACAAGTCAAGTATACTTGATTATAGACCTATAAGGCAAGAATACTTAATTATACTTTTCTTAAAGGGGACATATCATGCTCATTTCAAGGTTCATACTTGTATATTGGGTTTCTAATAGAATATGTTTACATGCTTTAATGTTCAAAAAACACATTATTTTTCTCATACTATCTGTCTGAATATACCTGTATTCATGTTCTGTCTGAAACACTCCATTTTAGCGCATTTCAACGGAATTGCGTTGTTAGAAAACAGCTTGGGGCCATGTTTACATACTGTCAACTCATGTCATTCACATACACTGCAGCAGGAAATAAACTGGAACACATTTAGTATGTTTACATTTAAAACTGTGAAATAGTCTAAATATTGTAGATTTGTGACATCACAAACGGACAGAAATCCTAACGGCTTGTGTCAAACGCTCAGTTTCTGAATACGGGCTGTGTGTATTTCTCCATGGATTGAGTGTTCTATTTCATCCTTACTGACCGCCAGAGGCAGTGCTTCAACACTGAATATCTTCGTCTCGCGCATGCGCAGGTCGAGTATTAATATCAACAAAGTCACGTGTGACCTCGGATGACCCTGGTTAGGTATAAGTTCCGGTGTCATCCACGAGATCAGTCCTATTTCATCTTCTCGCTTGCCAGTTTAACTACTGTGGTAGCATTAGCTAAAAGCTAAATTACCTATTTGAGCTCGTCGCCGGTAGCCTTGTGACCACCGGTCGGAGTTGCGGAGTTTCGCCCTCCAAAGGCTGCGACGAGCCGCCCATCAAACTGTGTTGTCCGCCGTTCGGTCCTCCGACGGCGGGTGCACCTATCCTGATCATCACCAGCGTGATAAGGACATCTTCCAATGTGTACATCACCCGGTGAGATCGATTTACATTGTTTTCTATAACAAGAACGTCTGTGCACAGTTAGCAGAGCGTTAGCTCATGCTAAACTAGTGAGATACTAACAAGAGCGTGTCCGCTCAGTGTTTACCGTTTGACAACGTGCTGTCAGGGAGGAGGCGTCCAGCTCTCCTCTCTGCTCTGTGTAGCACTATAACGAACATTGCTTACAGCTGAGTATAGTGGTAACATTACTGTATGCATTGTTTACTATAAACTTACTGCCTTCTTAACTAGCAGAGTGCTCTCGCTCAGGCTAATTTCGGCATTGTTTTCACAACGTTACCGCCTTCACAGTTAGCGGAGTGCTCTCGCTCAGGCTAACCTTGGCATTGATTACCACAACGTTACTGTCCTCGCATTAGCAGGGTGCTCTCGCTCAGGCTAATCGGGTAGACTAAGACATTGACAGTTACTGTACTAGTGAAAACAGTGTGCTCGCTCTCCTCTCACTACACAGACTGTTTCTTGCACGTTCTCCTCAGTTAGCAGAGTGCTCTCGCTCAGGCTAACCTTGGCATTGATTACCACAACGTTACTGTCCTCGCATTAGCAGAGTGCTCCCGCTCAGGCTAATCGGGTAGACTCAGACATTGACAGTTACTTTGCTAGTGAAGACAGTGTGCTCGCTCTCCTCTCACTACACAGGCTGTTTTTTCTGCACGTTCTCTCCAGTTAGCAGCGCGTTCTCGCGCAGGCTAACTCGGCGCGACACCAGCAACAGTTAAGTATATTGATAACAGTTACTGTGCTAGTGAAGACAGTGTGCTCGCTCTCCTCTCACTACACAGACTGTTTCCTGCACGTTCTCTTCAGTCAGCAGAGTGCTCTCGCTCAGACTGACTTCAGCAGCAACTGACGGGACAGAGTTTCTCCGTGGCTGTCACGATGCTCAACTCTCCAGGCTGCTACACCTGTATGGCTCCTCTTCAAACCTCCTGATGGGTTACGCTGTCCCCTCAGGGCAGCTGGCCCCAGCCCAAACTACCCGTTCCAAACGGCAGGCCACAGAGGCTGCGGGTGCGCCATCCAAGAAGCAGGCTAAGTCTGGCAAGCTGTCTTCTAAGGTGGATCTGCTTACGGCTGAGCTAGCCCAGATGAAGTCGCTCCTCCTGGCCCTCCACTCTAGTGCGGGTACGGAGGACGCAGGTACACCAACTCTGCCCATGGCTGAGTCATATTCGGAGGAAGATGCTGTCTCGATGGCGGCTTCGGCCACCCTCTTTAATGAATACAACGTGGAGGAGCCCTCCCATTCCTCTGGGCGCGGCTCCCGTTCCTCGGCCCATAGTTCTTCCGATGGGTATACGGCAGCCAGAATCGGCGCCTGCGAGCGCTTTCTTTAGGCGCGCGCCGGCCCCCACCACCTTTACTGTCCCTCCCTCCAAAGAGTATCTTAGGGAGTTACAGGCATGCTGGAGGGATACTAGGGCTTTCTCCCGTCTCCCGTCTGATGGCCGAACCCTGGCAGCCATGCAGGATGCGGCAAAAAATTGGCCTTGACCACATGCCAGCTATTGAGCCTGCCATTGCTTCTCTCATAGTCTCCCCTGACGAGGCTCTGAGACCAGAGGCAAGGTGCCCTCGACCCCAATGTCGGGTCACAGACAGGCTCCCGACGTTTCCTCCACCAGCCTCAGTGACGCGTCATTGCAGGCGTTTGCACTGATGTCGAGGGAACTTGGACGGCTGATGTCCATGCTGGTTCAGACTCGTCGCCAGGTTTGGCTGGCGCAGTCGCCCTTGTCTGAGACATGTCGGAGGACCCTCCGTACTGTCCCAGTAGAACCAGGGCACCTGTTCGGGACAGCTGCCCTACAGGTACTTGAGCGGACTGTCCAAGCTGACCAGACCAGGCAGTTCTCTGGTCTTCGAAAGGGCATGCCCCCCCCTGCCAGGCCGAGGGGCTCCATGTCTGCCCCCCGAGGCCGCTCCCGGCCACCGGCTCAGCCTAGTGGCCACCACGGACCTCAGCGCTCCACCGAGAGGCAGGTCCGCTACCGTGACAACCCCGCCCACTTGCCCTCCAGGCAACCTGGGCCGTGGAGCCTAACCGCCGCCCCCCCAGAGCCTTCAGAGGCCGGGGGGCCCGCTACTGAGACCCTAGGGCCGGCTGTCGGTTATTTCTCCCAGCAGCAGCTCAACTGCTGGGCAGCTCACACTTCAGACCCCTGGGTGGTGTCCACCCTAACCCGGGGGTACAAACTTCAATTCCGGCGCCGGCCCCCATCCTCCAGCCGGGTCATAATGAATGCTGAGCACAGCGGACACTCTTCGTGCTGTCACCAGGTGGGAATGGTTCACATCTGTCGACTTGAAGGAGGCTTATTTCCATGTTCCCATTGTACCTCACCACAGGAGGTTTCTTCGTTTTGTTTTCCAAAACCGTCAATTTCAGTTCAGGGTGCTTCCATTTGGACTCTCCCTGTCCCCCACGAGTATTCACCAGGTGTGTTGCGGCGGCCCTCTCGCCCCTGCAGTCACGCGGCAGGAAGATCCTGCCGTATCTAGACGATTGGCTGATCTGTGCGCCATCCCCGCTTCAGGCGGCCCGGGACACGGCCCTCCTTCTCTCCCACAGGACCCAGCTGGGTCTCAGGGTGAACTTGGGGAAGAGCTCTCTGAACCCCTCCCAGAGCATAACCTTTATTGGTATGGCTCTGGACACAGTCACTATGAGGGCTTGTCCGTCACTTCAGCGTGTGGACAACATCCTCCACCACCTTCACATCTTCCAAGGGGGCAGGTCGTTGCCCCACATTCTGTTTCTTCGCCTGCTGGGCAAACTGGCAGCTGCCTCAGCTGTCGTTCCCTTGGGCTTGCTTTCACTGCGCCCTCTGCAGAGATGGTTGAACAGCCTCCACTTGGACGCCAAGCGGCACAGGCACAAGAAGATAAAGGTGTCTCAACAGTGCTTTCTCGCTCTATCCCCATGGAGGGAGAGAGCGTACTTGGAAAAGGGCGTGCCCATGGGCTCCGTTCCATCCCGCAGAGAGACCGTCACAACAGATGCCTGCCTCTCTGGGTGGGGTGCAGTGTGGCAGAACAAGACTGCTCGGGGACAGTGGTCTGCTCTGGACCGCACAGAGCATGTCAATGTGCTGGAGCTACGTGCAGTGCACCTAGCGCTCAAGCACTTCCTGCCATACCTGAGAGGGAAACATGTGCTCGTCCGGTCGGACAACACCTCGACCGTTTTTTTATATAAACCACCAAGGGGGCACCAAATCTGCAAGGTTGCTGCAGACATCCCAGGCTCTCCTGACATGGGCAGCCTCTCGCCTGACCAGCCTACGGGCAATGTAATTGCCAGATTTCCTCTCCCGTCACAAACCCCCGCCGGGGGAGGGGCGCCTTCACCCACAGGTGGTGCACAAAATATGGAGTCTCTTCGGCAGAGCAGAGGTGGATCTCTTTGCCTCAGAGATGTCAACCCACTGCCTCCTCTGGTTCTCCTTGAGGGAGAAGACCAGCCCTCTAGGTCAAGATACTCTGGCTCACACGTGGCCAGAGAGTCTCCTCTATGCCTTCCCACCGTTCCCTCTGATCCTACCAACGCTTCTCAGAGTGTTTCAGCAGGGCCACAGACTTCTCCTGGTGGCCCCCTTCTGGCCAGCAAGGATAGGGTTCTCACTGCTGCACAGACTCTGCTGCGGGACGCCCTGGCGCCTCCCCAGCAGGACAGACCTCTTATCTCAGCTGGGGGGTCAGATCTGGCATCCCGACCCCAGCCGCCTTCAGCTGTGGGTTTGGCCGCTGGAGGGTCCGACCCAATGCTGACTGATTGCATAGAGCCCGTCAGAAAGACTATTCTGAATGCCAGAGCACCATCTACCCACCTGCAGTACGAGAACAGGTGGAAGTTGTTCTCTGAATGGTGTACAGTTCAGAAAGAGGACCCAGTACATTGCTCGGTGCCTACAATTCTGAAGTTTCTGCAGTCCCTCCTGGAAGGTGGCCGGTCTCCATCTACACTGAAGGTGTATGTGGCTGCTATTTCATCGCAGCACGATAGGGTCGATAATAACACTGTGGGGAGCAACAGGCTTGTGTCTCTCTTCTTAAAAGGGGCTCTGCGGCTGCGTCCCCCGAGCACTCCGAGGGCTCCCGCATGGGACCTGCCCCCGGTGCTGGACGCTCTATGCTTGCCTCCCTTTGAACCCTTAGTACAGGCAGAGCTGAGGTGGCTGTCGGCCAAAACTTCATTTCTCCTTGCCATCACTTCTGCAAAGCGTGTAGGCGAGCTACATGCCTTGTCAGTGAACAATTCACGTCTGAGGTGGAACTCAGATGGCTCAGGTGTCACTTTGTGGCCAAATACAGCGTTCCTCCCTAAGGTGCTGTCACGATCACATCACAATCAGCCTATTCGGCTTGCCCAGTTTCAACCCCCTAAAGGAGATGGGGAGGAGAGGGCAAGGCTGTTATGCCCAGTGCGGGCCCTTAGAGCCTATGTAGAAGCCACCGCATGCATACGGCGGTCAGAGCAACTCTTTATCTGTTACGGCGGTCCCAAGAAGGGCTGTGCGCTCTCAAAGCAGCGCCTGTCCCACTGGATCGTGGAAGTGATTTCCCACGCATACAAGGTGAATGACCGTTCTCCTCCATCCACAGTAAGGTGCCACTCTACCAGGAGTGTTTCCACATCATGGGCAACCCTGAGAGGGGTCCCCTTGGAGGACATATGTGCCGCGGCCTCAGGGACGTCACCGAGCACATTCTTCAGATATTATAGAGTCAATGTGGCCACCCCCCATCCACTGGGCGTGGTCCTTCAGCCGAGTTCCTCTGCTTCATCTTTATGGGGTATGTACTCGAGGATTCCTCGTGACTCTGTTGTTATAAGTCATCCAGTGTTGAAGCACTGCCTCTGGCGGTCAGTAAGGATGAAATAGAACGATAGTTACGAATGTAACTACGGTTCTATGAATCCTGGATGACCGCCAGAGTTCTTAGTCACTCAGAATCTCGTGATCCCGCGAGAAGATTCTGTAGGACTGATCTCGTGGATGACACCGGAACTTATACCTAACCATGGTCATCCGAGGTCACACGTGACTTTGTTGATATTAATACTCGACCTGCGCATGCGCGAGACGAAGATATTCAGTGTTGAAGCACTGCCTCTGGCGGTCATCCAGGATTCATAGAACCGTAGTTACATTCGTAACTATCGTTTTGATACTTTCACAGTATTTATATATCACTTAAACCTGCTTTATAATATAAAAGACATGAAAATCTCACTTTTTACAATATGGGACCTTTAAGTATATCTCGATCAAAAGATTAAGTACAAGTAGGCCTATAAGCTTGACTTTTCTGTATACTTGTCAGTATAAGCCAAGTATACTTAGATTTTTCTGTATACTTGATGTATAGGTGATAAGTGTACTTGCTTATTTTAAGTTTAAAAGAAGTATATTAATAGCACACTTGAATAAATGTTCTTTTGGGTAAGGGCTGACAAAGCCCGGTTTTACTTCTAACAGTTGGGCGGCTGTGGCTCAGAGGGTAGAGCAGGTTGTCCACCAATCGGAAGGTTGGGGGTTCGATCCCCGGCTGCTCCGGGTCACATGTCGATGAGTCTTTGAGCCATCGGTGTGTGAATGAGTATTTAGATAAGATCCTGATGGGCAAAGTTGGCACCTTAGCAGCCTCTGCCATAAGTGTATGAATGAATGGGTGAATGCTGACATGTAGTGTAAAGCGCTTTGAGTGGTTGGAAGACTAGAAAAGCACTATATAAGTCCAAATCCAACAGTTATGCTGTACAGCAGTAGTGGAAGAAGTACTCAGTGTAATATTACTATTATGTTACTGATTTCCATTACTTTATATATTGCGAGGTAGTTTAATCTATAATATATAATAATGTGTTAGTTGATTTATATTTTATATTATTAATCTGAATCTGTAAAGTAACTTAAGTTTTCAGATAAATGTAGTAAAAAGAACAATATTTACCTCTGAGACGTAGTGGAGTATTAGTATAAAGCAGCAGAAAATAGAAAGTCAAATAAAGTTCAAGTACTACAAAATTGTACATAAGTGCAGTACTTGAGTAAATGTACTTAGTTACACACCGCTGTACAGACTGTAATAGCCTACTGCATTAATTGAGAGGAAATTAATTTAATTAAGAGTTTTGTCATTGTACATGTGCAATAAAATAATTAATTTGTGTGTATTTCATGTGACTTTTTGAACATGTTAATTTTTTTTACGGTGAAATAGTTGGTATTTATGCAAACACACCCGCTATTAAATTGTAAAAAAAAAGCTGCAAACAGATGAAAAACTATATTTTCAATAAACATAATGAGTCATGCAAGTGTAAGCCATATTTATAACTACAATATTTACCTTTTTTTTCATTTTAAGCAGTAGTACTACTCTTGAATTAAGGCTTTCTGTACTGTATGTGCATTCGACCTGAATGATGACCCTGGAAACATAAACCCAGTTGTTCATTAGCAATTATTTTCCCACTTAATATCAAGATTGAACAAACCTCTCATAACAATTTTATAAAAAAGTACAATTCGTTGAAAAAGATGTTGATGGAAAGGGGGTATATATGGTAGATAACGCCCATCACAGGATTTGTTTTTAGGCTCACCCCCTCTGTTCAAAGCTCACACATACAATATACTGTACACTTCAGCCAAAATGAGAAGTAAAACAATAAGTTCTTTATTATTATACTATTATATGACAGCATATTACAAAAAGACAAAGCATTTTTTTTCACAGTTAAATAGAAAACAGCAAAACAAAGATCAAACACAGCAGGCCGTACAGTGGGCGGTTACAAAGCGTTTTGAGTTTGTGTCAAGTCTTCAGTGAAAGTTGGACAATTAGCCATATTATTATTATTTTTATTTTTATTATTATTAACCGTATTATGTGCGATCATTTCCCCAAGTAAAGCAAACTGCTTTCATGGTCCCTGTTTCCAAAGACTCATTCATGAAGCATTTTGTTATCCCCTTTTGATGCTGTTTTCTGACAGTTATTCAGAATAGAAAGGCAAAATAGTTCAATTCAGACGAAAGACTTGAACACCTGAAACCTGCATCTAATTTACATTAGCTGATGAATTTCAACCACTAGTTTACAACCAGGATTGTTCTAGGAAAGGCAATAGTGGAGTGACACTTAAATCATCATCTGTTTGTTAAATTCCTCTAATCCCATTACGATGCCTCCTTAGATAAGATCTTAGATAAGCGCTGTAATATCAACCAATAAGGGACCGTTTTTTTTACTTTTAACAAAGACAACAAATTCTTAAATATAACTTTGGTTTTTCTTGTGACGACAACGACCTTTCACAGTGGGAGGGAAACTTGGAGAAGGAATTTGAAACCGACATGATTTGCTAGTGTTTGAACTAAGGTGCAATACTCAGAAAGCCAGAAAGCATCATTAAGCACACTTCCTTGTGGCATAAAACAAAGTTTTGTGAGTAGTATTAAAAAAAAAAAGATATCTTATTGTATGGTTGAGCTTGAACAAATTTCACACCAGCAGCAGTTACTGCAGATGACCTAATGAGACTCCGAAATGCAGGAGTCGGGTTTGAAATGTGCTTTGAATCCTGCCATTTTTCTTTTTTTTTTTAAGAACCAATTGATTTTGTGCTTCTGCAATTGCTGCAGTTTGCATTGGTTTGAGTCAAAACTGAATAAGTTACATCTCGGACTTTAAATAATTTGTCAAAAACTAAATCTAAAAATATACTTCCCCTTTTTTCTCCGTAAAAACTACATCGAAAACTTCTACCCTGATTCCTCATACAGACCGTACTTCCATTTTTCCAGAATCACCCTGCTCAGTTTTCCCAAGGACGCTGTTGTCATAACCGAAGTGTACGTATACATTAAGCGAGATGTGTAATGCCAACTGTCACATCTGGAAGCGCGTCCCGTTCTGTGATGTGAGGATTACATGGACATATGTTCAGGCAGCACGTAGGAGATGTCGTCCCAGGGGTGGCGATACAAACCCTGTTTCAGCCTCTTCTGGTCCAGGTAATGTCCTAATGTAAGACAGACACTAGTTAGATTTAGGTTTTGTTTTAATCAAGACTTAGTGTAATGGCTCTGAATGGGACTCACCAATAAAGCCCATACTACGACCGAGGACAAAGATCCCATTTAGTGCACCGATCTCCACAAACTCGTCAGCCTCGTCTCTGGAACCAGATCAACATTCATGTGAGAAACAATACTGGACAGTGTGCTTGTTTTCAACACTCAAAACACAATACACTTTTGGCATCTGAATTTTTCAGTTTAATAAAGGGTTTATAACACTGTGATATAGTCGTAAGTGTTTATTAATGTATTTGTCAACAACTATAACTCCTCCTGTGGAAGCTTGTGTATTTACAGACAAGAAAGTAAAACACAGTTGTAATAATATAAAAATATGTCTTGCAGATTGATTCTTACCGTGTGAAGCCACCGCACGTCCTGAGCAGGTCCACAAAGGCAACACCGATAAAGCCGTCTACGTTGAGGATCAGGTTGGGTTTCTGAAAACAAGAAAGGAAATTAATTTAGCTAAATGTCAGAGGAATATCAG
Source organism: Sebastes fasciatus (assembly GCF_043250625.1). Classification (NCBI taxonomy): domain Eukaryota; kingdom Metazoa; phylum Chordata; class Actinopteri; order Perciformes; family Sebastidae; genus Sebastes; species Sebastes fasciatus. The sequence continues at coordinate 16,327,943 of NC_133814.1, forward strand.
TAAGCTAACCAACTTGGCCAATTGTATGTAAAAAGGAGGAATGGTTCAAAGTAGAGCTGCAACAATTAATCGATTAGTTCTCAAATATTAAATTAATCTGCAACTATTTTGATAATCCATTAAAGACATTTGAGGACGTCATCTTGGGCTTTGGGAAACCCTGATCAACATTTTTCACCATTTTATAGACCAAACAACTAACCGATTAATCAAGAAAATAGTCGACCGTTTAATCATCAATGAAATCAATCGGTAGTTGCAGCCCTAGTCCAAAGATGTCACATTGAAATGTGTGTTTGTCAGTAAAACTTTCTAAATGGAGGATTTGGACACCATGCAGGATCCTCTACTTATTTCATTGTCCTGATGGTGGCTTTTGTGACTCACCTGTCCTTCAAGACCATTTGATTTCATTTTTTTTTTTTTTTGCTTTTTCAAGGGAGAAAGTCTTCCCATGTTTTGCTTCACTCTAACTAATTCAGGTGACATGTACCTTCGAGGTGGTGATCTTCTCTACGTCAAGGGCGTAGTCGAGCACCTGGGTGGAGGTGAAATGCTGCTTAACAAAGTCCTTCAGAATCTGCACCCGCATGTCAGGGTTGTTGATCTGAAAACAGAGACAGACTGTGTTACGGCTTTGTCACTTGTTTCTTGTCATAAAAGCTCTCAACTGCAACTGTAAGGTATTCATTTATTTTCATTCTAATCTAAAGAATACTTATTCAGAGGTAAGATCTTAACAACTGTCTACTGCAATCTAAAAATGTCACATCATTTATGGATCTTGATAGACAAATTGAGGTAGAGTGAAAAGCTGAGCGCTTCCTACTGATTTGACTCGGTGGCCGATGCCCATGATCAGCTTGCCATCCTTCTTCATCTTGTTGACAAACTCCATTGGCAGCATGCCGCTGTCAAACGCCTTACTGAACTGCTTTGCAGCTGCATCCAGAGCGCCTCCAAACCGGTCCCCCTGGAATTTATGAATAAATCACATTTCAGTACAGAAACAACAGTTTTAAACACACACGGTCAAAGTGGGCAGTAAAAGAGAAGAGATTGGTGGAGATGTTTTCTGGTTAAAGATGGCGGCACAGTGTATGTGCGTAAGCGTAAGTACTGACGATGGTGAGCAGGCCGGAGGTGAGGCATGAGATAAGGTCCTTGCCAGCACGAGCACAGACGATGGTGTTGTGTGCACCGGAGACGGCGGGCCCGTGATCAGCAGTCACCATCAGGCACATCTCAATGAACTGGCAGGCATAGCGCGGCAACCTAGACAGAAACACAGCACCGCTTATTCCACTGAAAATATATATTTGTAATAAAGTTAATCAGCCAACACGTCTTCTCGCTGTCGTCATACCAACCTGCGTTGGAACCAAAGCAAGCCCAGCACTCCTCCTAAACCCATCTCCTCTTTAAAGACCTCGGTGATGGGCATGCCAGCGTAGATGAGCTCCTGGCCTCGCTCGTCACAGATGCTCGTCATGAATGAGGCCGGCTTACGGATCAGACCCAACTCCTGGAGGAAATCCAGTGGAGAGTAAAACAGGTATAAGACGGGTTCTAACACACAGATGATAAACAGAGTGAAAATGTTTCTACAGAGTGAAGCAGAGATCAGTATCGGCTTATACGTCGGCTGATAAGTAGAAAGGTTGGAGGTAATACAAACAGTCAGAGGTGTGGACTAAAGTCACTTGGACTCGAGTCACAAATTTGATGACTTTAGATTTGACAAAATAAAAAAAGACCTATAAACTCGACACCAGTGACTTGTGATTTCACTTGGACTTGAGCCTTTTGACTTGAAAATACTTGATACCTTACATCAAGCCCAAAGATTCAAAGGTAAAAAAAAAAAAGGATAAAGTCCTAAAAAGTGTGGGCACAAAGACGATCAGCTGCCCGGTACCGGAGGTTAACTCCTACAGCGTAAGAGATGTTGAGTTCATTTACTTTTTGTGAGATCTTTTATTGATTTGTTTGGTAAGAGGATTTACACATGGGGGAAAAACTGAACTGAACAAACTGGATTTATATCTCGGGACTTGAGTGCAAAGACTTGAGACTTACAAAACAGTGACTTGGTCCCACCTCTAAAAACAGTGGCGCCATTACATACTTTGTCCACCAGAGAACACTGTGTCCTGCTAAGTAAATACCTAGGTCTTAATTCTGTAATAAACAAACTGACCTTATCTGAAATGTTTGTTTATGTCATGTGTCAATGCTAAAAATAAATATATGCCAATATAGATGGTTACTGGCCTTAAAAATCTATTTTCTGTTGGCCGCTAGTTTGAATAATAGAAATAAACTCATATTTGCATGAAAGTCATAACCTAATTGTTCCTATGCCTGCATTAAAGAGGACCTATTGTGTTTATTTTCAGGTGAATATTTGTATTTTGGGTTTCTAATAGAACATGTTTACATGCTTTAATTTAAAAAAAAAAAAACGCTTAATTTTTCTCATACCGGCTGTGCTGCAGCACCTCTTATTCACTCTCTGACTGAAACACTCTGTTTGAGCTCCTGCCCCAAAAGCATAATAGGTCCTCTTTAATTCTTTAGTGGCTGAGACAGATGCTGTTGAGGTTTACTATGGAGTAATGATGAAGGTTCTTACCCGGGCCCAAGAGTAATCCATAGGCACTGTTGGGGGAGGCACCTCCTGGGCAGGAATGATGGTACCATTGGCCACCAGTTCATCATAAACGGTCCTGTTTCATCATATAGTCACAATATCAGTGAAACATCCTAAAAATAATTCAATGACAAACTCTGGTAAGACTGTGTGATGAATTTCTCACTTGATGACGTCCCCCAGCTCATCAAAGCTCTTTGGTACATAAGCGCCAGCGTCCCTCAGAGCCTGGTTCTTGGCTACTGCCGTCTCTGAATCCTGGTTGGCACAGGCCCCTGCATGGCCAAACTGAACCTGAAGATGGCAGTGACAGGTTGAGTTTTAAAATTCTGAATGGTAACCACAACAGCAACAAACCAAAGCAAGTTTTTTTTTTTTAACACAGCCAACAAACCTCTGAAGTGAACATGGTAGCGCAGGTTCCAATACACCAGGACACCACAGGCTTGGTTATCCTGCCTTCTCTGATGCCTTGGCAGATCTTGTACTCCTCTGTGCCTCCAATCTGGATTGTCGCATTTCATTAAAAACATATGAAATAAATTAAAAAACAACATTACATTGATGTTAATTTGAAAATATAAACATTCGTGGAGCTACTCTCACCTCTCCCAGCACTATTATCATCTTAACCCCTTCAGTGTCCTGGTAACGTAGAACGTGGTCCATGAAGGTGGAGCCTGGATATCTGGACAAAGAGACAGACAACATATTTCTGTCAAACTAATAGTTTCACAGCAGGCTTAAACAGGACAACTGTCTCTCGCAAAATAAGTTCTTGTACCTGTCTCCTCCGATGGCAACACCTTCGTAGACGCCATCTGTGGTGCGGGAGACGATGTTGTTCAGCTCGTTGGACATGCCCCCTGAGCGTGACACATATGCCACGCTGCCAGGGCGATAAAGTTTGGACGCCAGGATGTTGTCCAGCATGCCACCTGTGTTGCCGATCTTAAAACAGCCGGGCTTGATGCCACCAACCTGGGGGACGAAAAAATAAAGGGTATCGAATTAACTTATGCGAGCCAGTTGAGATTGATGATTTTCTGCTTACAGACACTGATGATTAAACACATGTATACATTCTGTTGGTGAGATATGGCTGCATACCGTAGCGGGGCCGATGATAGTGACACCTTCTCATCAGCCATCTTGATTATCTTCCTTGTCTGAGCTTCAGGAATACCCTCAGCTATGATGGCGATAGTGTGGATCTGAAAACACAATCAGATAAGAGAGCTGACTTTCATGCCTGGCTGAATCTCACTGGTGTATGGGCTCATATGTAAACATCTAAAACGTCTTTCTACCTGTGGGAACTGCATGGCCTCCATAGTGCTGTCGAAGGCTGAGCGCAGTGAAGCAAAGCTAATAAGGACGTCCACCCCAGGGTGCTTCTTTGTGGCATCTGCCATGTTCTTATAGACCGGCACCAGGATCTCCTTGTGGCCCCAGTAAAACTTCTGCTTGTGATCCCCACTGGGAAACACAGAAGAGGAGATTCTACAGTCACCACTGATGTTACATATTTCCTGGCAAAGTTATTACAAAAAGTGTGAGTAGGATAATAAAATTAAATTGGTGAATTACTAATCTTGTCTTCAGATCTCTAGCAGCCGCGATGCTGGTATTATTTTCACCTTGTGAGTCTGTGGACAGGCTGGTGTGATCCCATCACAAGATGGTCTCTGTTTAGGTTTGGTTTCCTACTAGGGCTGCAACTAACAATTATTTTTCATTGTTGATTAATCTTTCGGCTATTTTCTCGATTAATCGATTAGTTGTTTAGTCTATAAAATGTCAGAAAATGGTGAAAAATGACAATCAGTGTTTCCCAAAGTCCAAGGAGAACGTCCTGAAGTGTCTTATTTTGTCCACAACTCAAAGATATTCAGTTTACTGTCATAGAGGAGTAAAGAAACCAGAAATATTCATATTTAAGAAGCTGGAATCAGAGAATTTTTTCGTTAAAAAATGACTCAAACTGATTATCGATTATCAAAATAGCTGGCTGATTAATTTAATAGTTGACAACTAATTTATTAATAGTTGCAGCTCTAATTCCAACTCAAAGAAAGTCGAGCCGAGTTCAGGTTGCATGTTAGTGAATTGTCAGAACATGTAAACTCAAAGATAAAAATCTAAAAGAAATATGACTTAATAAAAGATGTGAAGACTTGACAAGTTAAGACAGGAAATGAGGATAAACATCACAACTACAAGTTAATACTTGCTCAAAACAGATGCATTATCCTCCATTGTATGGGGAAAATAGATGTTTCCGTAGTTATTTACGCCGTGAAAAATAGTCTGTGTAGTTTTCCTATTAATATTTGCATCATGGATCTGAATTGCAAAAACCACACACACATTGACAAGACAAAATCACATGATATCTGCAGTGAAACAGTATTTGGGATGATCTGTTGTAATACAGTAGAGATGTCTTTAAATCAGTGGAATATCAAGTCTTGTAATTCAACACATTTCAACTTGAGATCTCGGGGAACCTACGTGAAGGGGTAGACCATGGCTGCCACAGAGGGTTCGTCCCGGGAGCATACGTAGTCGAAGTCCATCATGCCTTGCACGGCACGTGTCTGCATGCCCCAGACTATAGCCTTGGTTTGTTTTCTGAAGAGTGTCGTGGCTTTTGCTGAAAGAACGAGAAGTCAGATAGATAGATAGATAGATAGAGAGAGAGAGAGAGAGAGAGAGAGAGAGAGAGAGAGAGAGAGGAGAGAGAGAGAGAGAGAGAGAGAGAGAGAGAGAGAGAGAGAGAGAGAGAGAGAGAGAGAGAGAGAGAGAGAGAGAGAGAGAGAGAGAGAGAGAGAGAGAGAGAGAGAGAGAGAGAGAGAGAGAGAGAGAGAGAGAGAGAGAGAGAGAGAGAGAGAGAGAGAGAGAGAGAGAGAGAGAGAGAGAGAGAGAGAGAGAGAGAGAGAGAGGAGAGTGAGAGAGTGAGTCAAGTCAGAGCTGAAAGCAGAAATAAAAATCACCACAGGCGAGAGACGGGGGGGTCAGGCTCAGGAAAATAGCAGGAATGGGAGGGTAACAAGCAGAGAGAACTCACTCTGAGGACAGATACAGGAGGTAGAGAAATTAACTCTTCACCACCGCAAACACCACTTCAAGAGGAAGGTCATGTTTGTCTTTGTTGATGCACTTTGCCTGCATTAGGCATATGGCAGGGTTTTGTTTTTTTTACAGAGGAATTGTAATTTGGGCACCACAAATCTGTTTTTAGCTGACAAAGGCTGCTGTTGCATTCAGAGAGTCTATTATTTTGTCCATCTCCAGGTCACACACAGTTAAAAGGGATAATTTGGGGACTCACAATGTTAAAATTAGAAATGGCACCAGTGGTTGTGGTAGAAGATTTGGAATAGTGGACATACAGTATATTTTAGATTAAAAACTCTTTCCATTCTCACATGATACTAACAACTTTAAGTTCTGCACAAGACCTGTGCAGTTTTTTTTGGCAACTTGGTTTGAACATCAAGGGGCCAATGTATTTTTACAGTGTTTTTTCTGACCATCTAAATATGAATAAAATAAAAATAGTGATTGTACTTCATTTTTTCTCTCCATTTTTTCCAGTCGCTGTGTGCTTTTACTGTAGAAACATCACCCGACTTGCCCATTACCAAGCAGGAATACCACACAAGCCTTGATTGTTGATGACAAAGCTGTTCCAGTTAACAAAGCAAAAAAGTATTCAGTTCAAAATGCAGAATGCCATCATGTTAGTGTACAATGTGGTTTGAAGCATTTGTTGTCAAGTTAAATCACCAGTCTTGCCACCCATTTGTATCAGTCCTCCCAAGTCTCTCCTCTCTGTCCAAGACTCACTGCCTTCTGTGGTTCTCTGATCTGATCCATCCAGCACTAACACTGCCTCTTTGTCAGAGGGCTGTAGAGTGAGGAGTAATGCTTTACAGGGTTTCTGCAGGGTTCACGAATTTAAATTTAAGAATTTAGACAGAGATTTCAATTTAATACCTGTGTGACGGCCAAATTATGAAACTATGATGGAAAACTAGTGCGATTCTTTAGACTTTTCAAGACCTGCAGATACCCTGGTTTTAGGATGAAGCTGGTCTCAAAAGAGAAAGCGGTAACAATTTATAATAAATTATCATTTATAAATGGTAAAGTGATAATTCAAATTTAGTTAATACTCATTTTACTGTTAACAAACCATTCAATTTGAATTAATAATGTTCATTAATTATTAGTAATGCTATAATTTCTGTTATTTTAACATTTTATTGTTGCACACATAATAAACTTGTATATACTATATATATATATATATATATATATATATATATATATATATGTATTTGTATTTGTTAATGATTATGAAATTATTTGTAAACCTTTAAGAAATTATTTGTAAAACATATCTAATCATTACATATAGATAGACCAGATATTTTTAACACTTTGTTAATGGTTAATAATTGGTTTGTAAATGATCTATAAACATTTTTTGGATGGCTATTATAATGTTGCAACTGATGATTATAATACCTTGTTAAATGGTTAATAAATACTTTGTAAATCATCTATTAACCTCGTTTAGATAGATAGATGGACCACAAACCAAGTATTAACTATCTATGTAATGTTAATAGATGTTTTACAAATCATTTCTTAAAGGTTTGCTAATCATTTGGTAATTGGTAATCATTAATGAATATTTAATATAATATAGAAAATGTTCTAATGTGTGCAAGAACAAACTTTAAATAAATATTTCATTAATGTAATCAGAATGTAATTGTTATTGTCTCCTATCAGCTATGATACAATATATAGTTTATATATTAAGATTACACAAACTAATGATAAAATAACAGAAATTAAGCATTTCATATTTAGTAAAGATTATTAATTATCATTTCATTGTTTAACATTAAAATAACTATTAACTAAGTTTAATTAACTATCAATTCACCATTTATAAATGATGGTTATTATAAAGTGTTACCGGGAAAGCAAATGTTGAAATGATGGATTTCTTCTGGCTGTGGTGGGTCACGGTTTTGTCTCGAGGTACCCCTACCATTTCATCCTAATAACAACACTTATATGTCGTACCAAGATGATTCACCAATGTCAATTTGAATTTAAATTTGTCGTAGAAGCATCTCCACCCGGAGACATTAAACAGCCCCCGTTAACGTGAGTACGCCACCATAAGAATGCGAAAAAGAAGGACAGACTGCGGAGAAACATCAGCGAACACACAAAAATGGGGAAGGCAGGGGGAAGTGTGGACAGAGGGCGGGAGGACAGGTTTTTCACACCCTTCCATACCTGCGCTGCAGCCTGAAGAGGCTTGCGCTTCTGTGACCCCACGGGGACGGGAAACACAAAATACGACAAAATGAGCACAAAAGAAAAGAGACAATAATGAGTGCATCTTCATTAAACAGAGTTCAGTGCATTCTGTGAACTGTTGGTCATCTCTCATAAAAAGCACACCAGAGGAAAGACCATGCAAAGTTCAACTTCTACAGAGCATGCCTTTACCATGAAAAGCAAAAAGGTATAGCCACGATCAAAATCTCATTTCCACATGGCATGTGCTGAACGCTCTAATACTACAATAAAACTAGCCCTACACAACAACACACAGTCTAAAGATGACAAATCGTTTCTAAAAATCCTTTTGTTTATGAGTCTTAGCATTAGAAAATTAATTAATTTGAGGATTGTGTACAATTCTTTCTACAGTTTTTACAATACAGATATCATATTGGTGTAGAATATAATGTCCCTACTGGACTACTGCGGCACGGAGGTGATGCAAGCATGTATGTAGGTGTCACACACAAAGACACACTCCTCTCTAGATTAGGAGGGCGAGGGGTAAGAAGAAAAAAGAGGCAGGGTGTGTGAGCAGCCGAGCGCACCGTGGGCATGGCACACCTATCGCTTACCTTTCCAATCGCCTGTGACCACATTCTTCAGAGGCCACAGTATAGAATGAAGAGAGTCTTAGAGAAACGAGCATGAAAAAAAAGACGAGGGTGAGCGGACAGTTTGTGAAGCAAAACAAGAGGAGGAGGAGGAGGGAGAAATAGAAAGAAAATTAAAATGCAGAATAGCAGCATTTAGGGGGGGGGGGGGGGAGAAATACAGGACGCAAAGATAAGTGAAATGAAAAAGCAGAAGTGTATGAGTATATATGGAGTCTTGCTGATAAGACGCAGCGGAGAGGTGAGTGCTAACTGTGTTGGTTACCTGCTGGAAGACCTCCTTTACACTTTTTGGCCGGGGTGACATCGTTGGGCGTCCTGGGTTCAGAGAATGAAGCTGTCCTTGTTGTAGCTGGAGTCTGGTACAGAAAATAGAAAAAAAAAGTGTTATTCAAAAGCCTTACAGAAGCTTCCATTGAGAAATGATGCCACGTATGAGCTTATCACCAGGTCTATATAACCTTGACAGGTATGCATTTTTTAAAAGAACCTTGAGGACCACAGTTAACAAATAAAAAGAAGGCTAAAGAGCACACAGACTATATAAAGAAAATCATGTAAGGCTGTACAATAGAGTTACTCAAACAAGTTCCAAAGTGCAAACCTTTCAAAGCTTAGTGTCTGAACATGCAGGACTGAACTGCATCTCAAGGAAGTGAATGCCCTTAAACACGCAACACCTTTTGCTACATGTGAACAAAGGCTGCATATATTTGTGCAATCTCTAACGACCTGCAGACCATCCTAATTTTCCTAAAATACCTTTGCATTGTTGCTGGCGTTGAGGAGGAAGTTGGCCGTGTGTGCGTCCATCGGGGGCTGGTTAGGGATTGGCCGGTGGCCCATAGCCATTCCAACAATGGCCGTCATATGGGTCTCGGTACCAAACACATGGATAGGAATACCTGTGGTTTTCCCTGCAGAAAAGAGTTAAACAACTCAACTTAAAACAGTTTCTACCAATTTGACTTGCAAAGAAAACTTTAGCTGGCATCCATGCTCTCTTATCACCTGTACATGCATTCAAAAACATTATCATCCCTTTTTCCATTCATGTGTAGTCCAAAAAAATCACCTGAAATGGCTTGACGCCAATTACTTTCTAAGTAACAAATGACATGCTACAGTCATAATTAATTTGTTCTCAGACTGGGCTTTTACTTGAGACCTTCAGCTTCATCTCACTCACCTACTTCCCCCATGACCCTGAGCCCCTCCTGGTAGTTTGGACCGCCACGTCGAACAAAGATGGTGACCTCGTGCTCTTTCAGAGGACCTTGGTAGTCTTTGATGGCCCTGACGATGCCCTGAGGAGAGAGACAGGCAGGTCAGCTACGTGGATCACAGACTGTGAATTCTTTAGAAACATCTGCATTGGTGTGTCAGTCATTGTCATAGATTGAAAATGTTGTTTAAATTAGGAGAATTGGACGTCCACATAAAAAAAAAATTCTCCTAATTTAAACAACATTTTCAATCTATGACAATGACTGACACACCAATGCAGATGTTTCTAAAGAATTCACAATATATTCCTCAGTGCGTGCTATATTGACCGAGAAAGCAGAGTTCTCCTGCTGGAGATGCACATGCTCTAGATACCGATCAGGAACGGAACTTTCTAAACCTGTTCCATTGTGTAAATAAAGTTAAAAAAACAAACAAACAAATAAAAAAAAAAAACGTCCTTGTTCTCTTGACGTGTTCTGCAAACTGTTTGTTTCCAACAGTAAAAAATAGCATTCCAAAATATGAGTACGGAGGATGTTATTATGGTGGTGCCTTTGCTCAAATTGCGCTCCGATGCCAACAGAATTGGAATCATTCACACCAACCCAAAATATTGTGTTGGAGTTCTTGTTTTCTCTTACTAAGAATTATTAATACGCATTTGAAGGTCTGTGATATCATTTAGACTTGACATCATTTATTTTCATGGTGTTTCAGATAAATACATTAATGTGTTTCACCTTGAATGTGGCTGCTACGTTGGTGAAGTTGGCAATACTTCCTCCGATGATCAGCACTTTCCCTGCGGGACACAGAGAGGGGAGGGTTGATAGGTTAAGGATATGTTCATGACTGAAATGTGACACCCCAGTAAATGTTTGGTGAAGTCTATTGCTGGCAACATACACACAGTAAACAGAGGCCTTAAGACACACTAAAGGAGTGCAAGCAATAGTCTCTAGCAAAGGATTGATCCAACTACCATGCTTTAAGAAAACTCGGCCAAGTTCAGAAGAAATGTCTAATTTATGTGAAACAGTCAAGATTGGTTTCCACAAGCGTGTCTCCCCACTTTCACCTTTGACCTAAGCTTTGACCTTATTTGTGCTAATTGAGTGTTAGCTGTACCAACCTTGAGCATGTTTCTCCCGTGTCATGAGAGAGAGGATGGTTTTAGCGTAGTCATAGGTCTGCTGCTCGCTGGGTGCGCCAGAGTACTCGCCATAGTTGGCCAGTTCATCCACCCCGCCAAGGTCACAGATGGTGTCGCTAAAGAAGAGGGAAGGTGGACCGTTAAGTTCTGTGTCCTGATTCTAGTTGGTGCTTTTAGTTTTAATCAACTGAGTTTTCTTGTTAACAAACGAAAGTTATGTTTACATTCACCAAAACGCATTGTGTGTATCCTTGAGGTCTAACAAAAGTCACAAAGCCTATTTATTTATTTTTAAGTATTTTAAGTCTCGCATTGTTTGTATCCATGTTTACTAGCTTGCAGTCTTCCTCTTCACTGCCTTTGTTGGCACATAGCTGCATATCTTGGCATGTTACTGCCACCTGTACATCAGTGGAATCGGGGGGGGGGTAAACCATTGGCAGGAATGTGTATCGCGTCAACTGCACACACAAACGTTTGCAAGTGGGCCCTTGCGCATGAGGACAAGACAAACAAAACGGGGACCTACACCTAAAAAAACCTGCTCTATAGCGCTACTAGAGATGAATATCTCCACAGAAAAAACTTGCTTTGCATCAGCGGCTGCTACGTGAATCAACGAGCTTTTAAATTTCAAGCCATAGATCAATGCAAGTGGCACACAATATTAAATATATAGCATGCATTTCATCCACCATAACACTTTGCATAGCTTTTATTAGCTCAAAGGGCTAATCCCTACCTGTAGACTACAGAAGCCCCTCCTCCAGCCACCATGGTCCAGATCCTGCCACGAGGGTTCAGCAGGGTCAGCTTCAGACTGGCACCACTCTTTGCATCCAGATCAGCTATATATGCCTCCTATAATAGACAGATGGTGGTAATAAGGCCAAGGATGGTGGTATTATAATTGTTCTCAGAGGCAGTCAAAAATAAACAAATTACTTTGAAGGGTAACTTTTTTCTTTGGTCTGCGTATCTAATGTGCAGAAAAAGAAAGAAAAAACATACTCCCCCAAAACATAACATTTGGACATCCATTATGATTAATCTGTGAAAAAGACCCAATAGACTTTAATACATACATCAATAAAATCTGCTTTATTGTGCTTCAGATCTCACCTCTGGATATGCTTCTCTGCCAAAGGGTGGTGGAAACTCCACATCACCCCATTTAGCCTTGCAGATGTAATCTGCTGTGGCATCAATCTTGGCTGCCATGTCGAGGACGTACACTCCCTCTGTGGTGACGACTGGTAAAGAGAATAAAAGTTGTGTTATCCATTAATTTGACTTTGTACGGTGGTGCAGTGGTTAGCACTGGCGCCTCACAGCTAGAGGGTTGCAGGTTCGAATCCGGCTTGGGACCCTTCTGTGTGGAGTTTGCATGTTCTCCCCGTGTTAGCGTGGGTTTTCTCCGGGTACTCCGGTTTCCTCCCACAGTCCAAAGACATGCAGGTTAGGTTAATTGTGGACTCTAAATTGCCCGTAGGTGTGAGTGTGAGCGTGAATGGTTGTCTGTCTCTATGTGTCAGCCCTGCGATGGGCTGGCGACCTGTCCAGGGTGTACCCTGCCTTCGCCCAATGTCGGCTGGGATCGGCTCCAGCCCCCCCGCGACCCCTAACGGGATAAGCGGTTGCAGATGGATGGATGGATATTTTCCTCAAATAAAGATTTTTTATTTTATTTTTTTATCTCATCTTTATTTTTAATCAGGCCGTCTGTTACAGAAGAGTATGTAACAGTGGTAAATGTGATCATTAATGTGCACATTGTTCCCATTTAACTTTGATTCAGTCCTGGTACCTGGTGCTCATTTTTAATGTAGCTTCTAATTGGTGTATTGCGCTTTTATGTTAATGTGTTTTAATGTGTCCTGTCTGGATGTGAAATGTTGTGTTTTAATGTACCTTTTTATTAGCAGATTTTGCACAAGCAAACCAAAGACAAATTTCTGCCTTTAGTACGTGAAAAGCAGACAATAAAGTATTTTCTATTCTATTTACTATCCTATTCTAAATTAATAATGAATCCCCTCAGAATACTTAATGCATTCTCTTGAATTAATAACGCACAAATGGAGCACTACTACTAAAATACTACCCATATTCCCAAAGGTAAGAATAACACTGGATCTTGCTTCTGAGAGACATAACGTAGAAATGAATATCAATATGCACAGTTGAGATGTATTGTGTCTGAAGTTTTAAAAACATACCTATAGGGTTGATCTCAAGGTAGGTGAAGTAGAGGTCCTCATATAAGTTGAAGAGGCCAACTATAAAACTGGCCAAGACTCTTCAAGAAGGAAAACAAACAGTCAATTAAAATCAAAATGCAACATATCTTTCAAGAAAACCACATAAAATAAAATGAGTGTAGACCAGTGCTGGCTTTCTATACAATAAATCAACATTAAAGGGATAGTTTGGGTGTTTTAAAGTGGGGTTGTACGAGGTACTTCTCCATAGTAGGTGTATTACCTACAGTAGATGATGGTCAGCGTGCCCCAAGCATTGAGAAACAAACAGAAGCACCGGCACAAAGCAATACAGTGATGTGGACGGGGACGGCAGAAATACATAATTTAGCCATCTAAAAGAAAGGCTCACCTAAAAAAAATGTATATCTGTTTAAGTGTACGCTATATTTAGGATATTTTCACCGCTTTATCTTGCAGTCAGACAGACCTTTCCGACGGGGAACTGAAGTTAAACTTATCTATGCTCTCTCCAAAGCCAGTAGGCTCAGATGACAAAAACAGTATAGATACATTTCACTTTCAGTTCAGTTTGCCATCAAAATATTCTAAATATAGCGTACACTTGAACCAATATCAATGTCTTTAGGTGAGCCTTTCTTTTAGGTGGATAAAATACGTTTCTGCCATCCCTGTCCACAGCACTGTACTGCTTTGCTCCGGTGTCGGTCTGTTTCTTGATGCAAGAGGCGTGCCGACCATCATCTACTGTAAGTAATACATAATACACCAACTATGAATAAGTACCTCAAACAACCCCACTTCAGAACTATCCCTAACCCAAACTATCCCTTTAAATAACATATTTTGTTGCCAAACAATTAAGCTAAATGCTGTTACTTATAACAGACAGTGCAGCAATGATAGGATTCACAGTGGATCACACTTTGCTTCAAAGGGTCGGGCTTATGACGAAACAAGTCAAACAGAAATGTCATGCTGCATAAAAGAGAGATCAGCATGTTCTTTGCACACCGGGGGGTGGTATTTGGAAAAGGGAAAAGCAAAACAAAAAAATAAAAACACACTGCTCAAGGTCACAAAACAGCAAAGGACACACAAACTGCACTGAAGAGAGAGAGCTAAGAGCACAACCAGGTTTCTACTGACAGTAAGAAGTGGGACAAAAACTACGTATCATGATATAAATGTATATGACTGGTTATCACTGTGCTTTTCCTATTAGAGTGACCAAGAATGTGTCACATATGGTTCTATCTAGTGGTATTATATTGAATTTTAACATTTATGTAAAAAAAAAAAACATCCTTAAGTCTAATTTTCAATCAACTTTGTTTGTTTTACTGCTGTAGATCTTTCCGTGTAGATAAAAATAAACAAATAAATAAAAGGATGCGTCCGTACTTTTTCTTATCATCAGGAACATGTTTGAGGAGCTGCTCTGTGACTTGGTCCTCACTCAGCTTCTCATCCACTGCGACCATCAGCCTCTCGGCCTTGTCGTCCACATCACCCACGTCCACTCCGCCCTCGTGGTGGAAAAGCACGTGGTCGCCCTCGCGCGTGGCGTAGATGCACACATAAAACTCATCCTCCTGGGTTGACAAGTAGAGCGTTAGGGCAAATACAAGGATACACAAACACATTTTCACGTGTTTAATTTGCAAACAGCAGAGCATGCATATTCACTTATTTACAAAAGGCTGACAAGCTGGTTTGAAAATCCAGAACATCCAGTTCCTCATTTTAAGACAACAGACTTTCACACAGGCACGTTTTCTCTCAAATTTATGGGTGACAAACAAATCACACTCATACTTCTGCAACACTATTCACCCTCAGTTAGTTCATTTCACAAAACTGTGACGATCAACCAACTAATCACATGCACACTGACCTAAATACAAAACACAAAATTATTTTTTGCATCCTGGCCCTGGGGGTTTCATTGACCTGCTGAGTGGGTTGACTATTTGTTTGCGTGGGTCTATCTATGATTAAAGCATAAACTTGACTTGGCTTTCAAACAGGATGTGGAATGACGAAACACAAGCTGACGAAACGAGTATGCATTACCTGTGGGTGTGGAACAAACGGCTCGATGAGGAAGTTCTTCAGCACTCCCTTTGCTTTTCCAACCTATTCAGGACAAACACAAACAACAAGCATGTTAGTCTAACCTACTTATAGACTTGGAAGTGGAGTCTGCACATTACATTCTGCTCCCAGGGTTTTCTTGTCATCTTTACTTGTATATATGTGCACCTTCTGTTTTAATTAAAAAGGAAAGCACATAGAATGGCAAATTATATTAAATAAGCAACAACTAATGGCACGTAAATTCCCTTTCATATGTACTGGAAGTATGCCGACAGCCTGTTTGAAGTGCTTCACAGCATGTTTTGTATGTATGGTGGACCAGAATAAACCACCCTCCTCCACTGGCATTATATAACCTTTGACCTGGCAGATCTAAACATAAGCCCATGGTCTCTGGCACTGGACACAGCAACCTCCTACATATAACATATGCTGGGACAAATGGACAAGGAGGAATGCTGTACAAAAGACAATATGGCAGTCATGTGATTTACTACATGGGTCAGACTGTTAGACTGCATTGTCATCTTCATTTACGACATAATAAGTCAGAAAAATCGCACTGAGGAGCAGGGACCATGTGCTAAACATGTCTAAGATGCAGTACATTTTCATCATTTAAATGTCTTAAATGTCTGTTATTTTCACATCACATATACCAATAATGCTAGGTCTGCTGTTATATCCCGAATTTCCATCATGGGGAATAATAAAGTTGTATTTCACAAAGACAATAAAGTTATTGGTGAGCAGGTAGTACACTGGCAGAGTAAGTACTGGATGTTTATCTGGGTACATTATTAAATAATGTCAATTTGAATAGGGATTAATTTCACTGTTGATTTATCTCATGATAATTTTTCTCGATTAATCAATTAGTTGTTTGATCTATAAAATGTCAAAAAATGGTAAAAAATGTCAATCAGTGTTTCCCAAAGCCCAAGATGACATTCTC
This sequence comes from Sebastes fasciatus, assembly GCF_043250625.1. NCBI lineage: Eukaryota > Metazoa > Chordata > Actinopteri > Perciformes > Sebastidae > Sebastes > Sebastes fasciatus. Next base: position 16,344,246 of record NC_133814.1, read on the forward strand.
AAATCACTTGTTTTGTCCACAACTCAAAGAGATTCAGTTTACTGTCATAGAGGAGTAAAGAAACCAGAAAATGTTCACATTAAAGAAGCTGGAATCAGAGAATTATGACTTTTCCTTAAAAAATTACTCAACCCGATCAATCAATTATCAAAATAATTGCAGATTAATTTAACAGTTGACACCTAATCGATTAATTGTTGCAGCTCTAGACTGACTGGTCTTTGTCTGGATGGCAGCTAAGGGACCGGTAAAGCTGCATTCAGACTGACATTAGACCTGCATGAAAATAATGCAGTGCATGTAAGTGTTGGCCAATTAAGTACATATTCCTGGAGATTACTTTGCAACAGCATATTTGTACTGAGAAACTACTGTACAGAGAAGTAAAATCCTTCCTCAAAGTATTATACATTAAATAACTGTGCTGTGTTTTTGACAAACTTTTTGATCCATTACTCCAGCTGGGCTTCTTGGATCATATTTCATCGTCTTAAAAAGGTAATGCTGGGATGATTTTGGGCTGAACGCTCACTAAGACAAACAGAGAGAGATTACTCACAGTGGTCTCTCTCATGAAGCGGGCTTTGAGCCACTCTTGGACACCCTGCAGGTCTAGGTTGATGCCCACCAGCCCGAGCTTCCCGCGCCGCTTGATTAGTTGATCTGGCTTTACCACCAGCCGCTACAGGGGAAGCAAGTGGAAGACAGATTAGCCACAGATTAAACAAAGGCCACAGATTTGCACAAATACTGGTGTGTGATCCAAAACTGATATCAGGCTCTCTGTGTGCAGGTATTACTTGCCAGTAAATTTTAATAAAAGTACACACACACAATTATAGCTCAAACAATGGAGAAGATACCCTTGTTTCAGCTATATGTTAATGGCTAGAGCACTCTTTATCCATTCATTTACCCTAGTTCAATTCAAAATATCACCTCAGCTTCAGAGATATGTGATATCTGCTTATGCTACTAAAACGATAATAACATGATGCAAGTTGAATACTTTGCTCTTGCTAGCCTAGCTCTAATTTCCTCAAACATTTCCACAAGTACAAACAAAGTAATAACAGTCACAGTCACATGCCGCTGTGGTGGTAATGACATAATGTCCTGCAAATCGTGCACACAGAGTTACAGTGACGTATGGTATGTAATTAGCCCCGTGACTTCAATATTCCTTTACCAGCAGAGGAAACAACCTAAAACTGGGACCGGCTAGTAGAAGCCTGAAGCTGTGTCGAGTCTGTCTCAGCAGCCTCACCTCTGTCAGCAGCCATGGGTGCTCCTGTGTGAGGCGTTCCCAGTCGGTCTCAGCGGTGACGTTGGCGTAGCGGAAGCGGTTCTGCACGGCCGCCGAGGTGCAGATGTGCTTGTACAAGAACTCTTTCCCTGTCTGCTCTGAGATGGCTTTCGCCGACATGGCAGCGCCGGATAGCACAGGACCTTTGGGAGAGGGAGGTCCTCGGTTAATTTCACGGAGTTACAAAATCATCATATGCGTATATATTGATGGATAAAACAAACAAAAATCCAAGCATTGGTGCATTTTGAGCACCTAGGAGCTACAGGCCAAGTCAATTCTGATTTTCAACCAAAATAGAGCTATTGGTGCCTATTGCATGTCTGTCGTAATAGTGAAATCCTGCTAAATAAACCTAGGTTTTGTGTACATACTATGTGGGAAACTGGTATTGCTTATTCAATCAATCACACATTATTGTTTTACAAAGCCAGCCTGACTAGCTTTATCTAATGGGTTACATTGGCTATTTTATTAAGTGGCCCTCAAAAGCTTTCTGGTGCCTTAATAGCAACTTTTATCTGTGTTTGATATTTCCACAGCGACAAATCCTTTGCTACAAACTGAGATAAACTGTAAAAGTATTCCCTATCTGCTGCCACATATTTATCCAATACACTCAACTAACAATGAGAGTAGCTGCCAAAATATAAATATATAGATATTTGTCTTAGTCAGGGGAGCTAGAGAGCGTTATGGTCTATGCACCAGACCTTAGAACTGCTGATAATGAGCGTGTCTTAAAAACTGCATGAACTACTATCCTTTGGGCATATTTTGTTAGTACGTAGTGTGCATAAATGCCATCATTCATCTAAAAGAATAATTTCTCTGATAAGGCTGACACAGCTGACCACCGGAAAAAGTGCAGATTAAACATTAACAATGCTGAGTTTTAAGGTTCTTGTATGTGACTGATGACAGCTCAGTTACTCTCTGATACAGTCTTAGAAACCTGAGATCCACATTTGCTCCATTTCTCCTCAGATTTGTTACACGTTTACCAACTGAGCTATAGATTGGTGTCATCTCCAGTGATATCACACTTTCATCACATACTTTCACATATGATATGGGGTTTGGGTGCTGCTCATGACTCGTATCTAGAAGGCAAATGTGCAAAAACTCTTACTAGACTCGCTGCCTGATGTAACAGGTGTTGCACGTCTCAGCAATTTAACTTTTATTTGTCCGTCCTAAATGTTTTGTTGTTGTGAGATCACAAAAAAGGAGATCCTTCATTTGTTTATTGCAACTTATTCTTTGAATATCCCTTCATAAAGACCATATAAACAGTATAGAGTGCTCCAGGGATGACGTATTTTTGTAGGCTAACCAGGAAGTTAACATCGCCCTATAAAAAGCCAATGGGATTGTTCCATTGGATTTTGGATTATTGCAGAAAATAAACTCTGCGGCAAACAAACATTTACGATACTTACACATTTTGTTCAGCAAGATAATTTCCACAAATCAACACCACTTTTATGATTTTTAAGGTGTGAATGCAATCACCAGAAGTAAAAAGATAACGTTAGGCTATAAACAACCTACACATGAGCTTGAGTATACACAACAAGGCTGTAAAGGCTCCATAATTCACGATTATGTCGTAAAACAAAACGTTAAAACCTCTTAAGCTTGTGTTAGCCACAGACTTTATTTCAGGCATCAAACTAAAAACCCATTCAAAAAATCTATCGACAGGCGCCTGGGTTAGCTCAGTTGGTAGAGCGGGCGTCCATGTATTAAGGCTTGGTCCTGACCGCGGCGGCCCGGGTTCGAATCCGGCCTGTGGCCCTTTCCGCATCCACTCTCTCTCCCCCCTTTCAAGACTCTATCCACTGTCCTGTCATAAAAATGGAAAATGCCCCCAAAAAAATAACTTAAAAAAAAAAAAAAAAAAAAAAGGCAGTTGCTAATAAGTGGCTAAATGAGACTACACAACGTCATCGCGCCGACTCCTCCGCCTTTACAGCCTCGTTGTGTATACTCACGCTAATCCAACTGTGGTGTAGTCCGTTTTTAGTGAGCTTTTTACTTCTGCCGATTGCATTCGCACTTCAAAAAGGATAAAAGTGGTGTTCATTTGTGAAGATTATCTTGCTGAACAAAACGTGTATTTATCATAAATTTTTTTTGCCTCAGAGCTATTAGTGCCTGAATTTGCATATGTTCTCGGCACCTAAGCACTTCATGCAGGCTGTTTTTTGCACTGTTTTCATTTGATGTGATCTCGCTTTTTGTACCGTTTGTCCCTGTGATCTGTCTGGCTTGTTGCATTATGTGGTTTTGTTTTTATGATTTGTACACCTAGCTGCAACCAAATGTCCCCTGGTGGGATAACATAGTTTGACTTGACTAGAGGGAAAAGGTAAAGTGTATTCAAAAAGATTAGTCCCCCTTCATTCAATCAACAAACCAGCTTTTGTCAAACATGGATAATAAGAAAAGAGGAGAAAACAGAAAAAGGTAAAATCCCACGGTAGTATTCAGAGCAAAGATGCAGCTCGAGCTGAAATGCTCAGTCGATCACCAGAAAAATCATCTGCCAATAGGTCAATTGTTTCAGTCATTTTCCAAACAAAAGAAAACATGATTTTCTGGTTCCAGCTTCTTAATGTAAAGATTTCCTGTTTCTTTTCAGTTTTATATTGCTGTAAATTGAGTATCTTTTGGGTTTCTGAGCAAGCAACATGCAGCAACAACTATAATAGTTTAGATAAACCATTATCAGCACCTGGATTTCCTGAGACATCAAGCCAAAAAAGATAACCACACACATCAAGTGAACCAGTGACAAAAATAAGATATGATCTACAAACACTGACAAGACTCTTGTGCTACTATTTTATATCTTTATCATAATAACAGTCTCCAATAAAAAAAACTACCACATGCCTTGTTTGGGAATTTCACAACAGTACATGTATCTGGGGAAAGATCTGAAGGATGAACTAAACAAAAGACAACATCAAGTTGCACTGATGGTTTTGACATTCCTGTTTCAAACATCCCTGCATGTTGTCAGACCTGCTATGCCAACTCAGATCAGTAAAACATGGAAAGCAGCGTGTGGAACTACCCCAACAGGTCCATGAGCTAACTAAACCGAGATAAGGAGTGAGCCCTGATAACATGCATCCTATCTCCTCTGCTTTTGTCTAGCTGATAACATTTTATGGCAGCAGCTTCTGCATCAGCTGCCAGCACTTCAACACAGAAAGTCAGATTTCCCACCTGCTCAATTTCATTCCCCTGAATATCTATCAGTTTTGGGTTGTGTGTCGTCTTCCTAAGATAAATGATCATGTCCTTGGTTTTTGACATGTTTGACACGCAATATTATTGGCTTTTTTTGCAAATTACTTCATTTATCCTGATTTTAGTGCTATAGAGGCTGTCAAAGTTAACGCAATAATAATGTGTTAACGCAAATTCTTTTAACGCCACTAATTGCTTTAACGCAATCAACCTTTTGGAGGTTGATTGCTCAGTTTTAAAAGGTAGGAATCCATTGGTACCATCCACGTTATACTAGCTTGTCGAGAAGGAGGCTAAATAACGCTCCAAACTTGCGCATTTTGGTGAGGAAAAAGTCGTAGTCAAGTCAGCACACTGAATTAAAAAGAAAATACCACTAATTTGTAAGGGAAATGCCTTTATTTTTTTATTTTTGGGTTGCTGGAAAAAATTTAATAAATAATGCCTGACAATGACTGATATATTTGACTTCAGGACATCTCGAGACTACATACATGCTGAAATTCAAACAGTTTAATGTATTAATTTAGATATTTTTCAAATTAAAAGTCCCTAGAAGTGTATGATTTAACTTTTTCCCATGGCCAAGTGTTAAAAAAGTTAACAAAAATTGCAATATCGAATCACAATACTTGTAGAATCGCAATACTTATCAAATCGGCACCCAAGTATTGTGATAGTATCAAATCGGGAGATGTATCGTCCCAGACCTAATACACAGCCCTATCTGCAAGATGATATCTGACCTGGGGGTGAGACTGGCCAGGATTTAGCACTTAGCACGCTATCCTGTCATGCTTTCAAAGCCAGATGTCCCAGTATTTAGCCTGCCATAATCCACGGGTCCACTCCATTGTTTGAAGCCATCTAGCCGTGAAATATGTGTCACTGAATAGAGAGTCCTGAGAGGAAGGAAACTGGAGGCAGCAGCATCACAGGAGGCCAGAGATGGGGGGGTTTACTGCTGCTTCAGACACATGTCCTGTTTGATCAACCTGGTCTGTGCTCTATAGCATCACTTTTTGCCAGCAGCTACCACACCCACTCCACAAACTGACTAGCTAGCCAAGCAAGTTCAATAACTTAAGCTTGGCTTGCTGTGCGTAGATAAGGAACAACTTTCTGGAGAGGTGACAAGATGTAGTAGGTGTAGCAGCAAAACATACGGAGAGAGAGATAATCTCCAACATCTAATTGGAGAAAATAGTGTCATCGCCATAGAAGCTGCAGGATATGTCAGTGCATGTCACAGCCTAAGAGACAACCACAACAACACATAATAGATGTAACTCACACTCTGCCTTTTATTTACTCCTCTACTTCATGTTTTTTTTTTTACATTTATCTTTTGATATTGCAATATATTGTTATTAATTGTTTTTATTTTTTATTTGTTTGTTTATTGACACAACAAACATTAATTACTTCTTTATTGTTTTCTTCCATTTTACATGCATGTTCTTTTTAAATATATACATTTTGTAATTTGCTTAATGAATTGTGTATATGTTTTTGTTTTTTTTGTATTATTATTATTATTATTATTATTATTATTATTGAATTGACGCTTTGGCAATATTGTTCACAGTCATGATCAATAAAGCAAATTGAATACATTTACATGCATGTTATTTTTAAATATCTATATATTGTAATTTGCTTAATGAATTGTATATATGTGTATATATGTTTTTATTTTGTTCTTTTTTATTATTATTTATTATTGAATTGACGCTTTGGCAATATTGTTCACCTGACAGTCATGATCAATAAAGCTAATTGAATTGAATTGAAAAGGTGCAAAAGAACATTAAGAAATAATTAACAGTTATAAAAACATTAAAGATTAGAAAATAAAAACAAGCTAAAATAGAATATAACACACAAGAGTAAAAGCTCTAGTGCAGTTATAAGATCATTATCTGGTTTAATAAAAGGCAGCAGCAGCAAACAGGAAAGTTTTAAGCTTTGATTTAAAAGAGTTGGAGTTGGTCCTGCAGGTTTTTGGGAGCTTGGTCCAAATTGTTGGTGCATAAAAAACTGCTTCTGCATGTTTAGTTGTGACTCTGGGGACACTAAGCAGACCTGATCCAGATGACCTGAGAGGTCTGGATGGTTCATAACATAGCAGAAGATCAGAAATGTATTTTGGCCCCTAAACCATTTAGTGCTTTGTAAACCAGCAGGAGTATTTATTATAGAAATCAATTCTCTGAGAGACAGGGAGCCAGTGTAGAGACCTCAGAACTGGACTGATATGATCCACTTTCTTGGTCTAAAATGATAAATTAGCCTGTGTTTGTGATTAATAAGGTGTTCCTCAAGGAGTGATGAGTCAGTTAAATCGATTTAATCTCTGTTTCAAACATGCACAACAAAGAAAAACAATGTAGGAAGCAGTTTTTAGCAGACACACCTAACAGCATCTCAGGAAGTCCTGTATGGTTAGCTAGCTTCAGCTCCACACAGCTGCTGCCTCAACTAGCCTGTTTAAGCTAACTGGTGAAGATAACTCACATTTGGAGTTAAAAAACAAGAATTTAGAGCAGTTGTTTTACCTTGTCAATGAAAGTAGCACCTCTTAGAAGTGCAGGAATGTCGTCCCAGTCGAAGAGGACAGCGTTAAACTCGGAGTCGAGCTGCTGTTGTTGTTGCTAGTTGGTTGTCAGTTCTCTAGTCTCTCCTCTCTCGAGCTGTCTGTCGCACCATAATCTGGAGACCGATTACACGTCGGTGTGCCGCCTCCTGATTGGTTCAAACCACGGTCACGTGATGACGTCAGTTACACCCACATCATTAGAATAAGATGCCGCCTACAATAAATCACTATAATAACTAAGATGAGATATGATAAGATGAACCTTTATTAATCCCTAGAGGGAAATTCAGGTGTCAAAGCAGCAACATCAACAAACATCAGCAAACAGAATGAAACACAGGATATATATATATATAGATATATACATAGATATATCTATATATATATAGTAGACCACTAACACACCAAAAAACTGACAATAACCTGATATTTTCAGGTGGAATTTCATTCATTCATTCATTCATTCATTCATTCTCACTGTGCAATATCATTTTCCACTTGTGCAATTTTGTTAATAGTCTGTTTATTGTCAATACTGTATATACTGCTCCTATTTTTATACTTCCTTCTATTTAAATGGTTCATATTTTGTTACACTTTGTTTAGCTCTTTTTTCACTGTGTTAGCTGATGCATCTTGTTTTTTTGCAATATCCCCTTTGATGCAAATTTCCCCACTGCGGGACTAATAAAGGAATATCTTATTTTATGTGTGTATGTGTGTGTGTATGTAGGTATGTACATATATACATTTTTTTTTTTTTTCTCTTCTTCTTATTATTTCATGACTTATTTGTGGATACTCTCCCTGTGTTGTTTTCTCTACAATTTGAGTTTGATGTATCCATGATTGAGAATCAGTTAGGTCCTTTGTGGCCAGCTGTTTTTGTTGTTGTCAGGTATGATTGATTGATGTGTTGTGTCACGGGTGAGTGTTGTTCAGAAAAACAAAAATGAACTTTCCCTGTATAGTGACTGTTCTATTGATTTTTGACAATTAATAAAAAGACCTTTGAAGAAGAAATAACACATGAACGACAGGACAATTTCCTAGGATTTTTTTTTGCTTAACTTCATTAACCCTCTGAGACCCACATAGACCCACTTTTTTGTTTTTTAAAGGGGGTTTTCAGGGGGAGATAGCAGGTCAACAGTAGATGTCACATAGAAGTGATGTACATCATCTGAAAGCTGGGAACCCGAAGATTAATTTTACTGTGTCAAGTTGTTCCAGTCATAAATTAGAAATAATCATTCATGAATTCATTATATAATGGCCATTTCCATGCTCTATCATGTCTTATAAGTTGTTGCAGCAATTTTGGGGTTGATACCCTTATGTTAAACAGATTCTGTGCTAAATTTAACCATTTTTTACCAATCAAAACTTAATAAATATGATCATTAATCCCTCCAAAATACCACATTAAAACACCAAGACAAGAACAATCACTTTCCAAAACGTATCTTTCTTTAAAGGTGCTATACTATTTATAACACTGATAACATTCAGCCACTAGATGTCGCGCTCTCCCGCCCCCGTTCCCTTGCTTTCACTTCACAACAAGTCATTGCCAGTTCGTTGCACAACCTGCATATTTTATGGTTGAGTGGACTGAGACTCAGACGATGATGAATCAGTAATGATTCTTTCGTGGTAGAGTAAGGAATATTTTGCAACATGTCTTGTAATGTACGCCTACATTATTTCATTAATGCGAGCACACCTTTTAATGTTATTGCTTTTAATTATTTTGTATTGTTGTAACCGTCTTTTTTTTTTCATTGCAGTCTTGAAATGTGTTTGTCCTGTGTGCTGTATAAATAAATTTCTTCCTTTTATATAGGAATCTATAGATAGTACTGGAAAAGTACTCAGATCCTTAACCTAAGTAAAAGTATTCTAAAAAATACTCAATACAAGTAGAAGTCCTGCAAAACTAGTTAATTTTTAAGTGCATTAGTATTATTAGAAAACATATATATCAAAAGTAAAAAGTACCCATTATTAAGAATGACCTCTTTCAGAGTTTTCGGAGCTAATTTAAACTACTTTAAAAGATACTATTGGGTAGTTTAATCTATAACGAATGCACACAAATGTAAATGAGCTTTTATTGTCACAGCACAGTGAATTTTACTCTCTGCATTTAACACATCCTAGTATATTAGGAGCAGTGGTCAGCTACTATATAGCTGCTCGGGGAACAGTTTTGTGATCCAGTGCCTTGCTCAAAAACACACCAGCTACCAGTTCATAGTCCGACTTGGTCCTTGAACCAGCCACCCTCCGGTTTCCAAGCCAAGTCCCTCATGGACTGAGCTACTGTCAGCCCAAGATATGTTTATTTTGGGGTTATATCAGGGTTATTGTGCATCACCCGAGTCTTGGACTCACAACCTTCAGCATGAAGGGCAAGCCATGATCCTGTTGAGCTACCTGATGAACCACAGACTGCTTGTATGTAAAAAAAAACAACTTGAAAATAACTAGTAACTTTGGCTGCCAAAAAATGCAGAAGCGTGTAAAAGTACAAGACAGTCTAAGTACAGTACTTGAGTGAATGTACTTAGTTAATCACTAATGGAAAATATTTGGTAAAATTATTCCATAAAAGAGTTTAAGGAAAAAAAGTCCCAACATTACAGTAAAAGACGAGCCTTTATTTTTTTCGCAATAAGAAAAGCATGTCGTTAATACTGTGACAAGTTTTAAAAATGATACACAGATCAGTGACAGAACAATTAACAATAGAAGCTTCCAACCTACCATCAGTGCCACTTTAAAAAACGGGTGGAACAAGTAGGGGAAGGGCCGTACTGACAGAACGTGCATGACAAGTATGGGTGGATGACAGCTAGGTGTGATTGGCGATGACATGAAGTCTTTTGTGTTCGACGAGATGAGGAATTCACTTGCAAAAATTCAATTTCGTTCACTGTCCGGATATGAAAAAAAGTCCTGTGAAAGAGGATAAAAACAAAAAGCTGCAAAAGAGTAGCTGTTGCCTTTTGCAAACAGGAATGGCTCTGCAGCTTTTGATGTAGGTTTGACTGCAGGAAGATTAACTTAAGTGCTCATTCTAGTAAGGCACCACTTGAATTTGAAAGGGGACAGATGTGTGGTCGGTGCTTTCAAGAGAAGAAAATCTGCGGGTGTGCTGATTTTGGCCGGTGTCAGAAAAATAAAATAAAATACTTTGCGCAATCTGAGAGCAAAGAGAGATGATGTGGGAAACATTTACAAATGAGTCTCTTAAAAAAAAAAGGAGGAAGACGAACACTGGCATTCTGCTGTATACAGGTTAGAATATACAGTACAATAAATATAAATAGACCGAGGGAAGACTGAAGAAGAAAAACAAATTTATGGACACAAAACGCTTTACATTCGAGTCAAATATACAATGCAGCATGGAGAAGAAACAAAAACCCTGCACGTCGATTCTATATTTGGCAAGTGAGCCAATAAAACCTGAACACGCACTTGCAAGAGACTGGCGCTGTGCTAAACAGGCTGTCCTGAGGTCAGTTTTCACATTGAACTCCCACAGTACATTGACTCTTGCTCTATAAAGACATGCTGTCTCAGGAGAACCTTAAAAACGCATGTTATGTCTTCTAAAACTAATTAACCATGTTGCTTACCAATCCATTTCTTAGTACTGGTCACCTTTATTAAGGTTGAGGCCGTTTTTTTTACAAGATTTCACCTAATATTTTGATTTTGGCAACAGGGACATGCTCTGATCGGCCGATCCAAACCCCTTTAAAAACAAAAAAGACTTCTTAAGCACTTCTTTATTTACAATGTTAATTCTTAACTAAAGTCTCTCAATTATCTTTCCCACTGTTTGTTAGCGTCAGTGCGAGGAGTAAATTTGGGAGTGAATGCAATAATCAAAAACCTCTTGAATAAGGAATAGTGGGGAGATTTTGCGAGACACTCAGGAGTATGAGCATCAGGAGGTGACTGTGGGTCCAACTTGATTTTGTCCACTGCAGGGCTGCATTTTCCCGCATGATCCTTCACTTTAACCGAATTGGAAAAAGAAATTTCCAGGTCCAGAGTCTTGGGGGGGAAAAAAAGCAAAAAAGAAGTTGGTTAATATCATGCATGTTCTTCGATTGATTTCTCTGTGCTTCAATAAACTTAAACCTGCAGTAGGCAGAATATTTTTGGCATCATTGGGCAAAAATTACATAATAACCTTTCAGCGTATTGTAATTCAAGTGTTCTGAGAGAAAACTAGACTTCTGCAACCTCCTCATGGCTCTGTTTTCAGGCTTTAAATAACTTTTTTTAAATCATATTTGCTCCAATTCTACCAACTGCTGCTTTAATGATGTCTAGACTGGGGGGAAAAACATACCTGGACTGGAATCAAAACTAAATCCTCCTCCTCCTCCTCCTCCTCCGTGTCCTCCACCACCATGGCCACCAAAGAAAGCCCTGAAGATGTTGTTTGCGTCAAAATCTAGTGAAAAAGTAAAGGCAAATATAGAGGGATTAGCTGGAGATTCAGGAAAAACCAGATGGAGAAAAAAGATGACAACTTGCTAAACTAAACACAGAAGGGCGCTGTTTGACATACTGTACAATAGAGCCGCAACTAGTGATTATTTTCATTGTTGATTAATCTGTCGATTATTTTCTCGATTAATCGATTAGTTTTTTTGGTCTATAAAATGTCAGAGAAATGGTCTTGTTTTGTCCGCAACTCAAAGATATTCAGTTTATTTTCATAGAGTAAATAAACCAGAAAATATTCACATTTAAGACTGTAGTCAGAGAATTTTGACGTTTTTTTCTACAAAGATTACTCAAACCCATTAATAGAATATCAAATTAGTTGGTGATTAATCTAATAGGTGACTAAAACTAATCATATAATCGTTGCAGCTCTACTGTACACACATTTTACAACAAGTGTCATCAATAGAGTGTGTATTTAGAATACAGAGAGAGAAACAGGAACCGATACACCACCAAAAAGACGTTTCTTTTTTAAGCACAGGAGACTATAAAATTGTTTATTACACGGCTGTGTTGAATACTCGATTCTGATTGGTCAATCACGGTGTTCTGCGGTCTGTAATTTCTGTATAACAGACCGTTGCTATGGGCGCAGCTCTGATGTCAGACTCTGGCGGACCGTTTTTGTGTCAAAATATTGATTTCTTCAGTAAGCAGCCGTGTAATAAGCGGGATAATGTACAGCTAGCGGGTCATTGTTGTGTCGCCCTGTCGGGGATTCTTTCACAACACTGACCGGCTCGCTGTACATTATTCCTTACCTAAATTATAGATACAGTTGGATTATTGGGGCTCATTGACTTCAGTGTAAAAACACAATAAGTATGGACAAAATTGAGTTTCTACTGTTTCCATAGGAGTTATAAATCTGTCAGCGATTCTGTGAGAATTAATGGAGCAGAAAGTTTGAATGTCCACCAAAACTTCATTTTAAGATGTTCTGTGTACAGTATTGTGGCCTCTTTCATACACCAGATTGTTTATAATCTGTGAATCAGTTTTGGCGGCATTTGAATGAATCCCTTTGTAGTCGATGGAGATTTCAATTTAGCAAATTTTGAGTGATGGATTTTGTCATTGACCCAAGTCAGTGACGCAAAGTGTCTCTCTTCACACATTTCAACATGTGTTGGAAAAAGACAGAATTCTTCAAGAGAGGACTGGTGATGTGAAAAGTTTTGTTTTGTTTTTGAGTGAAAAAACTCAGGTTATAAACTCTTCTCACTTCCATTAATCACAACCGATGTCACATGGTGACTTTGATATAGCCCTCGATCACATCAACATCATTTTGGAGAAAAATGTTGTCGCCATTGTAGTATGTGTTACGGTAAAAACTTTTTGAATAGCCCTTTTTCAAAGCAAACATTTAGACTTGTCAGAGTAGGAAAAGCACAGATGTATTAATAAGATTAAAGGTGGTTCTGTTCTATTGAAATGTCCCAGTCAGACATGACAGTGAGCCAACATGGACAATACAGGACCTTGAAATTGATGCAGCTAAATGGAACACAGCCATCATTCAAGTTATTATTTACACCTGTGCTTTTCCTGCTGTAACAGGTCAACATGTCTGCTGTGAAAAAGGTCTTTTCAGCCACAAACAAAGGGTCTTTCTATTCTTTAAAAGCACCTAATAGTTGACTCTCTAAAGAAGCGTATGTTTTGAAATGTATTCCCTTATAATAAGTTGTGTGAAAAACTGATATGTTCTCTCTGATCCCACTAATGTCCTGCTGGTTGAATATAAATCTGGCCAAAGAAAAGATTTTACCACCGCCATCGAAGGAGCCTTCATCATCCAGGTCATGTCCATTGTCGTAGCGGATCTTCTTCTTCGGGTCGGAGAGCACAGTGAAGGCCTCGCCAACCTCCTTGAATTTCTTTTCCTCCTCCTTCTGAACCTCTGGAGTTGCCGCACTGTGACGGTCTGCAAGATAAAAAATACAACTAAGATAAATAACCGTAATCAAAGTTGGGTTTCCTGCATGTCTGTGCAAAGACCGAGAGGTGTACCTGGGTGGTGCATGAGGGCCCGTTTGCGATAGGCTTTTTTGATCTCGTCCTCGGTGGCGTTCTTGCCGACCCCCAGCACCTTGTAATAATCTTTCCTCTTGCTCTTCTTCAGCTCCAGCTGTGCCGTCTTCAGCAGATGCTTGTGCTCTAGAGGGATAAAATGTGAGTGTGTGAAAACCTGACCGGCTAGAGTATCAGTTAAGACAGGTACAAATTAGGGCTGTCATTCCAATGAAATATTTAATCGCTTAATCATTTGTTATCTGTTCAAAATGTACCTTAAAGGGAGATTTGTCAAGTATTTAACACTCTTATCAACATGGGAGTTGGCAAATACGCTTGCTTTATGCAAATGTATGTATATATTTAATATTGGAAATCAATTAACAACACAAAACAATGACAAATATTGTCCAGAAACCCTCACAGGTACTGCATTTAGTATAAAAAATATGTTTAAATCATAACATGGTAAACTCAAGCCCAACAAGCAACAACAGCTGTCAGTGTGTCAGTGTGCTGACTTGACTATGACTTGCCCCAAACTGCATGTGATTATCATAAAGTGTGCATGTCTGTAAAGGGGAGACTCGTGGGTACCCAGAGAACCCATTTACATTCACATATCTTGAGGTCAGAGGTAAAGGGACCTCTTTGAAAATAATCATGCCAGTTTTTCCTCGCAAAATATTTAGCGCACGTTTGGAGCGTTATTTAACCAGCTAGTATGACATGGTTGGTACCGATGGATTCATTAGGTTTTTTAGTTTCATATGATGCCAGTATCTTCACTCTAGCTTTAATACTGAGCCTGCTACATCCTCCAAAAGATTGATTGCGGTAATGTGGTAAAGAAATAAGTGGCGTTAAGCCCTGGTGTAAATGCAAAAAAGAAAAAAAGACAGCAGCTTACCTGATGTTTTTTCTGTCTGGTAAACTTTTTCATAGTCCCGTACGGCCTCCTCATACTGCTCTGTGGTCATGTAACTATAGGGGGACAGACAAAGTCACTGAAAAACTGCTCAATGCTGAACACACACATTAGAAAAAATATACTCCTATTAAAAGCGTAGCATACCACTGAGCTCTTCTTAAGTAGGCCTTGATGTAAGTGTCATCTAGTTTGATTGCACTGGTGCAGTCTTCAATGGCTTCATTAAGTTTCTTCAGCTGTTGATGAGGAGCAAGTTAATGACCTTATTGAACAGCCGAAGCATTATTGATCAAATGCCTGACTGGTAATATGTGGCCTTTTACCTTTAATCCTGCCGTGGCTCTGTTGCAGTAGAGTTTAGCGTTGGTCTTGATGTTGTTGGGGTCTATCGTCAGGGCCTCAGTATACAGCTGGTAGGCGGCTTCATAGCTGCAGCTCTTAAATGCCAGGTTGCCCTCATCTTTCTTGGCTTTTAAGGCTTTGGCGTTCTGATTTAGGAAGAGAACAAATCATCAAGTTTCTTATAAAACATATACTGAAACTTGCAGTGAAATTTAAGCCATGTCGTGTATTTGAACTGTAGCAACAGATATTCATAGTGCATTTGTTTTAGCCGTCTTAAAAGGTGCCCTGAGGAGTTTTCTTGTAAACAAAAAAAAAGTTCTGTTCAGTTTTTCTCATTCAAATGCATTGCGTGTATACTTGAGGGCTAAAAACTATGTCAACGGCATTTTCTTCCTCAGAAAATATTTGCAAAGCCGTTTTTTTGAATATTTAAATCCGACATTGTTTACATCAGTGTTTACTTGCTAGCAGACTTCTTCTTCACTGTCTTTGCGAGAACGTCGTTAAGCTTTCTTGCACTTAGCCTTTGTAATTTTACATCATGCCATAAGAGATTGCAATTGCAAGAAGCGAACATATAGAAAAACTGCAAATGTGTTGCACCGCGCCCGAACATTAATTTATCATGTCACACCCCCCGGCAGAATTAGTCATGCAATTTGAGTTATTTTGTTTTTTCGTACACATTTGTCTTACATACGAGATTTCAAAATACTAGATTGTTAAAAATAAAATTTTCCAGTACAAATAAATAGGTCTGTTTATTTCTAGACGACAAAAAATGACAATCTTACTCTGCAGGCTAGCCGGGCCTTCTCGTGGTCAGGTGCCATGCGCAGAGCCTGGACAAAGAACTGTACAGCTTTATCGATGCAATCCTCGTAGTAGAGACACAGGCCTCGGACGTAGAGCGCGTCTGCGTTGGTGGAATCCATTCGCAGGATATCACTGTGAAAGAAAGTTTTGTTAAAAGACCTGCCGTGAAATGTTGGTAATCAAACCCATCCTCCTTATTGGAAAAATACTAAAGCAGACCCCGTACACAGTATTTAAAAACTTATATGAATCCGAGAAAAAGTTGCATCACTGACTACATTTACATGCACGCTAATATTCTGCTATTGTTCTGAATTTGATACGGGTCATGTAAACTGCATTATTGCGTTTGGATATTCTGAATTAGGCCTTATTCCGAATGGAGCATTTTCCGATTAAGACACGTGGGATATGCTATTACTCAGGTTTTAGGAGCATTCTTTTTACATGTGTACGGAGCATTCGGAATATGCGTCTTAATTGGGATTTTTACCGCAATTTGCGACACACGGCCTCTTTCCTGTTTTATGGCATTGCAGTCTGTTCTCGTGCATAGCTATAAGAAAAATAGCTTGCAGAACATGGTTTTGCAAAACTTTTAGAACGGTAACAACAAGGGTACACCACGGGAGTAGGCTTGCCGTGGTATGTCAGTGTTACCAGTGTTACACGGTGTTCAGGCATACACCGATTAAGTTACTTGCCCATCACCCCCACTGTCGTTTTTTTTTTTTTTTAAAGCAATAAAACCCATTTAGTTCATTTTGGCGTATCAGACGGACGATGGACGCTACAATATTAAAGTGTGAAAGTGTCTGCGCTGTATTGAGTCTCAGCTCAGAGCAGCAGGAGTCAGATTTCACACACGGGACGGGAGAGAGTTGACAGACAAGACAATGGGGGAGGATTTGGTGTCAAAGCCAAAAGCGAAAGCGCCTATTTGGCAATACTTCGGATTTAGAAACCAATGCTATCAGGGAACTATGACGTTAATGAGGCAATAGGCGTGCGGAGGACAGAGCATTCACAGCCGTTGTGCGTGGCGCAGTGGCGTCAGGTGGAGCTCGGCTGGAGAGGCCAGACACACAGCGATCCAACCTTAAAGATGTGTGGTGTTTAACATTAATCGGAGTATATGCACTACTGCATGTATGCATGCAAACGGGAAATATTAGTGGAATATTCATTTTCATTAGCCATGTAAACAGCTTAGTAGGAATATTGTCTTTTTCGGAATAAGGGCAAAAAGCTGAATATTCTGCACGTAAACATAGTCACTGTAACGAAACAATCATACACCATGAACCGACTATCAGTTGTTCCTACCTTGCTACAGACTGGGCTTCTGGATAGCGTCCCAGCAAAGCCAGACACTCGGCCTTGAGGATTTTGAAGCGGTGACAGGCAGAAGCCACACCTAAGGCCCGGTCCATGCAGTACACCACCTGGATCAGGATAAGACACCTGTTACACTCTATCGTTGCATTCATTCATGAAAGAAATGCAGATATTTGGAGCTTTGTAAAGTCAAATATCTTAGTTATTATTAAAGGACCAATATGTAATATATTTACTGTAATAAATCATAAAATGACCATTATATGTCATCAGAGATTAAGGAAACATGCTAAATTGAAATGCTGGCTTCTCCGACGACAATGCTACAGTCAGTATGTTCTCCTTTGAAATCTCCATTCCGGTCATGAACGTCTGTTTTTGTTTTGAATCAGTGTGATCCCGTTCACTGCCCATTTCAACACCCCGTTGCCACATATGAAACAAATCGGTATACAAACAGCCTTCTGTAGCCATGGAGGCAAGCAAACGAACTGGATCAACAGAGATAAGGTTCATGTTAGATTCTACCCGACCTAAACAGCCTCGGCACATCTCTCTGTGGTCCGTGTGCAGCTGGGTTATCGAGGCAGCCAGTATTTGAGACACAAAGACGCCGAAGTGATTCCGACTACTGCTGGCTAACGCGGTCGTGTCTAGAAGGTAACCCTCAAATTGGGAAAACGTGCGCTAACTGCTATCAGCCACAACAAAGGAGCGGCTGGGCCGCGGATCCAATGTTTTGAATTTTGATTGCCGTTACCCATTTTAAACACTAGATGTCAGTGCGACATATTGCTCCTTTAAATTATTTACAATGTCAAAAATTTGGAATTTCGAGTCAAACAAGCTGTTCGCAGTGTAAACTGAAGTATGTAAATAGGCTTCTTTAACTACTGAACAAACTCTTCGTCCGAGTATTTCTTCAACTAATCAAGACGACTGGACAAATGGATCTGTCAAATTGTGCTTAAATCTGATGCTTATTACAAACCAAAGCATAGTCATTAAATATATTAGATGTTTCTTATATTTTCCAGCTATGAGTATGACCATCAGGCACGAAATACCTTTAAAAACAAACAAAAAAGAAACTTTTCAAGTCAGACCAGACTAACAACTGATCACATGACACCATGGGGCTGTGTTGTTTGTGAGTTTGGTAAAAAAAGAAAATAGATGTAAAGTACCTTTCTGAAATCCCGCTTTTCAAAGCCAAAACCCGCCATGTGTTCATACTCCAGTAGAGTCGCTGCAGTCTTATTCTGAAAACGTATAACAACAATCATTTATCAACGCTTTCTTTACACTGTTAACAGACAGGTACGAGTTGCATGATTCAGACTTTGGCTCCAAGACGAAGATGTGCTTAGTATGTAATTCAATTCAATGCTTTCTCTTACAGTAGTTACATTAAATAAAATGCAAAAAGTCCAGGTGATGCTCACCTCCTGCTGGGCCTCTCTGTTGCTAGGCTCCAGCTCCAAAACCTTCTGAAAGCAGCGATTGGCCGCCATGGCGTTTCCCAACAACAGGTGACATTTGCCCTCACGTAGATGACCCTGTGGGACAGGAGGGGCACATTTCCTTCTTATGACTGGGTAAAAAAACTCTACATTAGGGCTGGGACGATACACCTATCTCACATTTTGATACTATCCTGATACTTGGGTGCTGATTCGATATGTTTTTTAAGTATTGCGATTCGATATGATTTATTTTTAACACTAGACCACGAGGAAAAGTAGAATCATAAACCTTTAGGGACTTTTACCTTGGAAAATATCTAAATGAATATAGTAAGAATGTGTAATTTTCAGCATGTATGTAGTCAGAGATGTCCTGAAGTGAAATATATCAGTCATTGTCAGGCATTATTTATTACATTTTTTTCCAGCAACCCAAAAATCAAAGAATAAAGATATTTCCCTCACAAATTAGTGGTATTTTCTTTTTAATTTATAAGGGGCATGTAATATTTTATACTTCTGGTAAATATAATTCAATCATTTTTATTTCCATATATGTATTTTGTATATAAAGTTCACGATATATATGGAAGTGAATCAATTTTTTCCCCACCCCTAAATGTTACTCTCTACTCTGCAAGTGCAGCTGGCGGTTTTGAGACAATAAGTGGCGGGAAAAGCTGAGAATGAAGAGGATGTTGTCACTGACCTTCATGAAACAGTCATCCAGCCGCACAGCCTGCTGGGAATCTTCTAGGGCCTCTCGAAAGCGACAGAGCATCATCAGCGTGGCGGCCCTGTTGCCATAATAACTGGCAGTTTTGGGGCTTACATCTAGAGATAGAAGAAAGAAGATGAGATGTGGGTTCAAATTACAGATAAATACTGCAAATATACTGTAAGAACATACAAATGTCAGAAGTCAAGATGTTGCTGATGCAGTTTTAAAGTACATGGAGGGAACACGTGTTGGAAAATATGTCAGGAATAGAAATTTCACTGTTATTTGTTTTGCCAAAATGATAATCACGATTATTTTGATCAATATTCAGATCACGATAACTTATCACAATTAATCACTGATTTTAGCGACAACATATTTTATTGCACTTTCACATTAAAATAAACAGAGCACTGGTTTTTACTTCCTTGCTGTGCTACATTCCTGATCTGGTGCACTTTGAGAGCAAAATTAGCAACATTAAGAGGCTAGATAAACAATTTTATGCTCTTAATTTAATCATAAACACATTGGTTGTATGGATAATATCTATCTCCAAAAGTGAAGCCAAAACATCTCGATCTGTTAGTTTAGGAAGCGCTTGATTTGATATGCAGCAGAGTTTTCTATGAGCAGAACACACATTTTAAATGTCAATATCGCAGGCGATCATGTTCATTTAATTGTGGGAAACCAAAATCGTGATCGCGATTAATTGTGCAGCCCGGGTTTTGGATATTCTTTCATATGTTACAGGTGTACGGTTGACAGTATGTCCTAAACTATGTATCCATGGAATTTTTCCTGCAAATTGTAAACTAAACAATACAGATAACAAAAATAAGCAAAACATATTATAGCCAGGTTTTGGAAATCAGTTAACAGACCAAGCTTACAGATCTGGCTCGAGGGTCTATTACACTCTCTTGCTCTTGAAAAACTCACTCTGACTATAAAGGGGAAATACTCTACCTTTGAGAAAATATGGAGATCTTTTATGGTGTTTCTAGAGAGGGAGAAATCTGTAGAAGACTGTTTGCCTTGAATATTTGCGAATATCATAATTTATGTGGATTATTTGTGTTTTAGTGATTTACTTATATTTACACAGGTCGTTTATTCTTTTTATCGCTTTTGTACTTCGTAATGTATGTATTGCCTTGTCAAAACATAGCATAATTAGAGAGTGCCTTGAGGGAAATGTTCTTACTTGTTTGTTGAAACACTGGAGGAGTTATGTTGAGAACTCAATAAATACACTTGTTCAAAAAGATAGTTAGTGGTAATCTCACCTATGGCCTTAGTATAATAGTTGAAAGCCTCAGAGTAATCTTTCTTGCTGTAGAAAGCATTTCCTTGCTCTTTGAAGCCTTCAGCCTGACTGCAGAGAGGAAAAACACAAACCAACGTCAAGGTGCTTTACAAAGTAGAAGAAGTAGCCGATACAATAAAAAAACAAGCAATTCAGCAATAAATCAGTCAACCAATAAAAGCCCTCTACTAGTCGAGATGTACAGATTATGTCTGCTTAAGTCAATATCACCGAACCTGACCAGCTGGTTTGCTGGCACCTATTTGTATCCATCAGAGAATTTCTTGCAAACGAGCCTGACAGGACTGGACTCTGTGGTGTGTTACACCTGGAACTGGGACAGCAGAGCAGGGCACGCGCAGCCCTGATAGCTGCAGTACTAAACATAGCAGTGAAATTCACCTGCTGCAGTCCATTCAAAAAAAGTGCCAAGTGTTAAAGGGTAAATCAACAGTGATACAATTAAGGAAGCAGCTGCTGCTCTCTGTGCGTTGAAGCATTTACAAGTGTCGCTATTCAGGCCACACCCGAGTCAGTGACATCTCGGTAAGTGTTTTCCATCAGCCAAAAAAACACCTATAACTGAGGTTGTGTGCAGAAGGGAAACACCCTTAGGCAGGAGGAGATTCGAGATTCAAGATTCAAGATTCAAGTTTCAAGATTCAAGATTCAAGATTCAAGATTCAAGATTCAAGATGTTTATTGTCACGCCGGTTGTACAGGTACAAACGTGTGAAATACTTTTCGCTAGGAAGCTCCATTAAATAATAAATTATATTACATTACAATTATAAAAGGAAATACTTTATACAAGGGCATATTAAGAACATATGTATTAACAATATATACAGTATAAGAAATATTTTTTTTTTTTTTTTTTTCAGTGCAGCAACAATTTTCTGCAATGCTGTGCTCCAGTAGTCATGCCACACAACTGCTGCTATAAGGATTATCTGTGTAAAAAATGTACAAGTAAAGCTGAGCATTCTCAAACATGATTGAATGTTATAAATTAAGGGATGTAACATCTGCAGCTCCATCGTCAATTTGTATTAGGGCTGTCAAAGTTAACCTGATAATAACGCGTTCATGCAAATTAGTTTTAACGCCACTAATTTCTTTAACTCATTAACGCAATCGATCTTTCGGAGGTTGTAGTGGGCTCAGTTTTAAAGCTAGAGTGAAGATACACATGCTATCATATGAAACTACAAAACCTAAGGAATCCATTGATGTCATAGTAGCTCGTCGTGAAGGAGGCTAAATAACGCTCCAAACTTGTGCTAAATTTTGGCGAGGAAAAACTGGTACGGCCATTTTCAAAGGGGTCCCTTGACCTCTGACCTCAAGATATGTGAATGAAAATGGGTTCTGTGGGTACCCACAAGTCTCCCTTTTACAGACCACTTTATCATAATCACATGCAGTTTGGGGCAAAAAACATGCCGTTTTTTGAACGCAGTATAAATGTGTTATTTTCTCCTATTCTAAAATGGTGTATTTGATTATTTCTGCATACTGGGGTCCCTAAACAGTCTTGGAATTACATAAATTGGGTAACACTGTAAAGCTGAGACTCTTGTGGATCCAATGAGCCTGATTGTATTCATGTGTGATGATGTTAGTCTCCATAGTAGACATTTCATTGTAGCGAGACTATTTTATTTTATTTTTTTTTTTAAATTTGACCTCTAGCATAATCACAGCCTCATGAAACTTTACAGCCACAAACTAGAGACCTAGAGCATTCAGAGGATGGATGGCTTTCCTAGGTATGTTAACAATAAGGGGAGCAGTTTCTATGCTGTTCCTCAAGGTCTTGGGAGTCTTAATGTGGTATTTTGGAGGGATTATTGATCATTTTTATCAATTCTCGAGTGGTAAAGCATGAGCATGGCCATAATTTACTTATAACATTATGTTCTAAACCCTTATACACTTTTACAATTTGTTTTAATTAATTGATTATGATTATTTCTTATGTATGACTACTCGACACAGTGCTGAGCTGCATCTCAAATTAATCTTCAGGTTCCCAGCTTTCAGATCATGTACACCACTTCTATGTGACATCTACTGTTGATCTGCTAGTTTCCCCATAAAGACCACGCTAAAAAAAGACAAAAACGGGTCTATTTTGGGCAGGGTCTGAAATTAACCTTTTTCCTAACCTGCCACTGTGGCAGGTCACTGAACATTTCTACTGGCCCCTCATGTTTTTTGTCTGCCACTTCTTAAATATAGGTAGAACGCTTTAAAATTGTGAACACTGAGTCAGTGGTACCAGACGGTAGAATTATGAAATATATCATGTAACCTTAATGCATGACTATATTTGGTAACACTTTCTTTTACAGGTCCGCAAATTTCATGGTAATTAGGTGATAATTAGCAAGTTACCTATTTGAAATTTCTTTGGAATTACCCAAATATTTACCAAATATTTACCTCCAAAACCCAAACTAATAGAAGAAACTTCTGATCAGCACATATCTCACCATTTATGTGACTTATTGTCAACACAAATGTAACCTGGTAGCTACAGTAATGTAATGATTCAGGGAGTTTTTAAAGAAATTTCAAAGAAGTTATTTGCTAATTATGATCTATTTACCAGCAGACATGGAAATAAAGCATATCAATTCACGTTGTATTCTTTTCCTGTAAATGTATTAAATAAATTACCAGCTATTGGGGAAATAGCTAAATATAATTATTAAATAATGTTTAGAGTTAAGTCATTTTTAATAAATTTTGAGGTAAATATTGGGATAATTTTTGCAGTAATTCCAAAGAAATTTCAAACAGGTTACTTGCTAATTGCCACCTAATTTCCATGAAATGTGTGGACCTGTAAAATGAAGTGTTACCATATATTTAATTTAGGCTTTAGAATTTCTAATTATATTTCTTAATATAATGAAAACCTGTCTGCTAAGGTGGCAGGTGACCTGGAAGTTTTACTTTCATTCCCTGATTGTGGGTCTCAGAGGGTTAATAAGCAGCAGCATTTTGTTTTGTACAAAAGTTATGGCAAGAATTCAAATCTCTGAATTAGCCAAACTAATTTTTTCACAGTAGAACATATCTCTATTGTGAATATTTCTCTCCACATCTGCAAATAAAGCACTAAACCTCTAGCAGGAATTAAAAATACTGGTATGTAAGGTTCAGGTTTAAAGTGTGAATAAAGAAACCACACACAGTGCTTTGAGCAAATAAACTCAGATGATGATGAAATGTGTCTTCAACTATGGAAATCGTCATAATCATATGACACTGACGTTCAAGTATGTGAGGAAAGTTCTGGAGGTTTGTTGGATAACTGCTGTGTCTCTTATCTGATGGTTTTAGCACCAAGTCTAGCTAGATAAAGCTAATCTGTCTGCTTCTTATGGAACTTTCTGGAAAGAGGAGAAGCACAGACTGCTTCTGTCCTACAACAAGACGACTACTGACTTCTAACCTCGTGTTTACATACATAACAATATATGAAACAGGTTTATTAATTAACCAACAAGACTGAAATATAAATAGATCTGATAGCTTTAAGCTATCTGAGCATGTGTGAAGACATGCTAATCACGTTAGCTCTTGACAATAAACGTGAAGAATCCTCTTTTAACTGAACCGTTGAGATTATAACAACACCAACGTCTGACGTTTATGAACAATAATTAGGATTTAGCTAAATGAGCCATTTCCCCCCCAACCACCGGAAAGATAGCTGCTAGCCTTTTAGCTTGTTAGCTTGTTAGCCTTTTAGCTTGTTAGCCTTTTAGCTTGTTAGCTTGTTAGCATGTTAGCTTGTGAGCTTGTTAGCTTGTGAGCTGGTTAACTCTCCAGCTTATTAGCTTGTTAGCATGTTAGCTTGTTAGCCTGTTAGCTAGCTAGCCTGGTTAGCTTGTTAGCTTGTTAGCTTGTCTCCGGGGCTTTGTCAGCTAACGGCTGTTTGAGTCAGTGAATCCCGGGTTATTTTCACGTTATATTATACACTCGGCACAAGGAGACCCGGCGGTGTGTTGTGTGTTTACCGTTCCATGTCCTCCGGATCAGGGAGTTGAGGTTCTGTGTCCACCGGCACGTCGATGTCAACAGCAGCCATGTTTCTCTGGAAAAGGACGAACAAGAAGTGACGTCACTTCCGGGAACGGATCAAGGACCTTTTTTTTTTTTTTAGTGAAATAAAAAAAACATTAAAAAAATAAAAAACATATATATATATATATATATATATATATATATATATATATATATATATATAAAAGCATAAAAGTATAAAAGTATAAAAGTATAAAAGTCTAAGTATACTTGGCTTATACTGACAAGTATACAGAAGAGTCTAAGTATACTTGGCTTTTAGGTCTACTTGTATTTAGTCTTTTGATCGAGATTTACTTAAGTATAAGTAAAATACTAAGAGTATAATTAAGTATTCTTGCCTTATAGGCCCACAGAAAGATATACTTGGCTTGTAGTTGATCTTACTTTTTGATAGAGTAGCCTATTAAAGTGTGTATTATTTTAGCTTAGATTTAAATTAATAAAATAAAACACAAAATATCTTAAATTTTGAAAAAATAGCCTGAAGTCCTGCTTTGGGAAAGTTACATTAAAATATATGTTATATATATATATATATATATATATAATATATATTTGGGAAAGTTACATTAAAATATATGTTATATATATATATATATATAATTAGTTATGGCAGTTACGGAAGGCCCCCCCCTTCAATAACTACATGGACTAGATGCACTTTATTTGTTGTATTTTGCCATGCACTTTAACCTGACTACAACTGCTCTTTGAACTGCATTTGTTTACAATATTGCACATGCCGACTGATTATAGTATTTATTATGTATTTACTTATTTATTATAATCATTGTCTTTTATATTGTTTTAGATTGACTACTTACCTACTGCCCTTTATGACAGTTTGCACATACGACACTGGTCACTAACCTCATAGCTGTCTTTATACAGTCCCCTATATTTATAGAATGTCTTTTAATGCATCGTGTATGTGATGGGGAGTTGCAAACTCAATTTCGTTGTACCTGTACAATGACAATAAAGGATATCTAATCTAATGTCACTTTCCCAAAGCAGGACTTCAGGCTAGTTTATTTTATTAATTTAAATCTCAGGCTAAAATAATACACACTTTTATTTAAAGTTAATGTCCTCCTAAATATGCTACCTACAATTGAACATCATTATAGGAAGACAGTATCAAAATCATGGTAACTACTCTGATTCATAATTTGTTGTTTGTGAGATTAACATAAATATATATTAGAGCAGAAAATAGCATTGACATCTCCCCGTCTATCAACAACCTTATCCTATCTTGCTCTTGTTTGTAAAATACCACTAGAGGGCTCTAGAGTATCATAAAGTATGGAGTATACACGGTGTTGGGGATACTGTACATCAGCAATGATCACTGTGTTTTGTGTATTTTCCCTTCTCAAATCCTCAGGAGTTCAGTGACTCACCACAACTCATGATTCATATTTTTTTTTCCAAAATAAATGTTTTTTTTTCTTTTCCTAACGATATTCACTGACTTTTGAGTGATCTGAAATATGAACAGTATCAACAGTACTGATGATACAAGTTATTACCGAGCGTATGCCAAAGACCTTTAAGTGTTCTTGTTCATAACTGGAGCTGTCAATTGATTACAATATTTAATCGTGATTAATCGCATGATTGTCCATAGTTGATCATGATTAATCACAAATTAATTGCACATTTTTTTATCTGTTCAAAACGACCTTGAAGGGAGATTTGTCAAGTACATAGGAGTGGGTAAATATGCTTGGTTTATGCAA
Source organism: Sebastes fasciatus (assembly GCF_043250625.1). NCBI lineage: Eukaryota > Metazoa > Chordata > Actinopteri > Perciformes > Sebastidae > Sebastes > Sebastes fasciatus. The sequence goes on from NC_133814.1 coordinate 16,370,748, forward strand.
ATGTATCTATATATTTATTATTGGAAGTCAATTAACGACACAAAACAATGATGAATATTGTCCAGAAACCCTCACAGGTACTGCATTTAGCATAAAATAATATGCTCAAATCATAACATGGCAAACTGCAGCCCAACAGGCAACAACAGCTGTCAGTGTGTCAGTGTGCTGACTTGACTATGACTTGCCCTAAACTGCATGTGATTATCATTAAGTGGGCATGTCTGTAAAGGGGAGACTCGTGGGTACCCATAGAACCCATTTTCATTCACATATCTTGAGGTCAGAGGTCAAGGGACCCCTTTGAAAATGGCCATGGAAGTTTTTCCTCTCCAAAATTTGGCGTCAGTTTGGAGCGTTATTTCACATCCTTCTTCTCTAGCTAGTATGACATGATTGATACCAATGGATTCATTCGGTTTTATAGTTTCATATGATACCAGTATCTTCACTCTAGCTTTAAAACTGAGCCCACTGCAACTAAAAATCGCAAGTTGCGTTAATGCGTTAAAGAAATTAGTAGCATTAAAATGAATTTGAGCGTTAATATCGCATTCACTTTGACAGCCCTATCTAAAGCTACATTCATACATGAAGTAAGCCTATATTTACTGTAAGTCTATAATCAATGGTAAAATGACTCATTTGCAGATGAAGAAAGAAACTACCACAACTGTGTAAAAAAACAGTACTATTTATAAGTTCATATAGAATACAGTATAGACATTTTTAGCACATAATCATTTACATTATTGCAATTGATGCACAGTTACACTAGTCATTAATTTCACCAGGTGACACTTCAAAAATACATATTGCTTGGGATGATTCAGCACAATCAGGTGGGAGGGGGGTTTCTAAAGTGAAAGAACGTTCTTCTTTAATACAGCAAAAAAATAGCAGGTTTAATAAAGACATCGACGACATATTGTGGATAAATCATTTCAATTTCGGGGAACACATCAGTCTGTTTCTCCATATTGCACAAACAGCATCAAGCTGTTGCTAAATTGGACCGTATTTATCCGCACACATTTAAAATTGTCTAACTTTGAAGGAAACCATCTCATTGTATGCATTAGATGTGGTCTGTGTCCATATGGTAGGTATTCTTGGCATCATAACAGGGGGTGGTTGATTGTCACCTCATAACACAGAGAGAGAAAGAGATAAACACAGATGCAGAGATAAAATGAATGTATGTATTCATCGAAAATAAATTATAAAGATGAGATTGTAAAGATATACATTTGTTGAGATGCAATATCCTCAGCAATCCAAAGTTATGGATCTCCTTTGTCTTCATTGGTTATGTGAAAATAGACACTTTTATAGGAGATTTTCTTGATTTTGGTTATGAAGACTAAAGCAGGAATGAAGTGTTGTACTTGGTCTCACAGAGTACAACTAGAAAGCTCTGAAATTGAAAGAATTTTGGCAACAAACACTAACATTTACACACTATAGTGTATTAAGTCTATTATTGTCTTATAAATAAAAATCGAGCGTAGCGTTAGTTCAGGCAGGCCATGAAGTCAAGCGCTGCTCATGTGACAGCTGTCGGCTGATGGCGGCCGATCTTAGGCCGGCCAATCAGCTGACGCATCATCTGACAGATCAGCTGATTCCCTTCTAGGCATTCATTGGCAAATTTCATACAGGGCGCCTTATTTAAGCTCCTTCAACCTGGCCACCTGTGCTGCTTCTTCTACAAAGCCGCTCGCAACCCACCTCCACCCCACCACCTCCTTTAATAATGTGTGTGACTAAACCAATATCATTCTGTGTTATTGATGCTGGCTCTGTTCTGCACCCGGGGGGGTCTTTGCTGCTGCTCTCCCTGCCTTTGGCTTTCCATGTGTGCACATGGAAGGGCAAGGAGGAGTGCTCTCCTTGTCTCATGCTACCACATAGGCTCGTGGATCCACGTATGCGCGTGGATGGGCAGGGAGATCCCAGAGCAGAGCCATACCGCCAAATATAAATGTATATATTACTGCATGTAAATAAAGTTCTTTGACTAAAGTGGTCCTGACTGAACTAAGAGATGCTTGTCATTATGGCTTCCAGAGGGGGTCCAGACCCCGGGGAACATGCACTCAAACGTTTGTTGAGGGGAAACAGCTGAGCGATGGTCCTTCCATTTTTTAAAGGGGGGAGACACTGGTCAGTCAGCGCTGAAATCTCAATCCACACCAGAGGATTGTGCTGCTATGCTGCTCTCGCGGTCGCTGCATAGTGTCCTGGTGTCCCTCAGGGGATCCCGTGCTTTGTCCTCGCCGACCAAGCTATACTTTTTTTGCTAGTCTGGCTCTGTTAGGACGGTCCTCCAGGCTAGCGTGGCTCATTGCTAGTAAGGAGAGAAGATAATAGGTGCATGTGTGGCCCTCAGAGGTCCTGGGGCAGGCCTGAAGAGCGTGGGGCTGATCAGGGGATGGTGGATGAAGCCTGTGGGACACTGAGGCAGCCGTAGTGCCAAGGGTCCAGACGCCATGGCGCACAAGGCAGCTGGATTGAGCTGGCTGGTCAGGAACCCTGCCGGCAAGGCCTTAGCGAAGTGCTTCTGCAGGGCCAGTTTAGTCTGAAGCCAAAGACAAGACACATATTCAGTCTAAACAACACTAACGGTACGTGTCCACGGGGGCGTTTTTGGTCGCGAGGGATCGCCTCGCTTACCAGCTACACTTAATGAGCTGCCACTAGGTGCTACGCACAAGGCACCTGATGGGACTAAAGCTCTCCCTCGTGGGCTGCTGCCACCAGCTTTCAAACCGGAACCAGCATGGCGGCTAGTTTAGAAACTTTTCTCTCTTATATTATGAAAATAGATCATCAATATGTGTTTCTGAAAACATTTTATGCGAGAAATAAGAAATAATAAGAACTATTTTCATAATATAAGAGAAAAAAGTTTCCGAACGAGCCGCCGTGTTGGTTCCAGTTTGAAAGCCCACGGGGGAGAGCGTCCAATCAGGAGCTTTGTGCCTAGTGGCAGCTAATCAAGCGTCCAATGCTGGGAATCGAGGCGATCCCTCGCATTCAAAAACGCCCCTGTGGACACGTACAATAAAGCCATGTTAGCAGCTCTGTGAAGCTGTACTTAGACGCAGTGGTGCTTTGAGCTAAATGATGAAATCAGCATGCTAACGTGCTTACAAAGACAATGCTAACATGCTGATGTTTAGCAGGCGTAATGTTTACCGTGTTCACAATCTTAGTTTAGCATGTTAGCATGCTAACATTTGCTAATTAGCACTAAACGCATACCAAAGTAGACAAAGACAAATACAAATTTTGACCTGATGGCGCTATAAAATAATTGGTTGTGTCTAGAAGGTAACCCAAAAATTGTGAAAACGTGCGAAAACTCTCGCAAGACTCGCTACCCGACGACCTATCCTAACCTTAACCATTCGAGATCAATGCCTAACCTTTACTATTTGAGGTCAATGCCTAACCTTTACCATTCAAGGTCAATGATTCAACATCTGGGAACCATGAATGTCAGTCTGGACCAAAATGGTGGCGTTCACATAACAAATAGAGGCCCTTAGCAATTATTTATATGTTTACATTATTTGACCACTAAGTCGCCATCAAACTTGCACATATGTTGAACAGGTGCCAAGCAGAGCTTATTATATGCATCTATTGAGTATGTATTGTATATGTTCTTTCAAATGTGTGTGCGTGTGTGTGTGTGACAAATTCTCACCGCTAAGATAGCACTGGGCTGTAGTTTATTATAGGGTGTGAACTTCGCCTTGACAGGCTTCCCAGCCAAACGCTCTTTGTGTCTCCTGCTGCTCATGTGCTAAAAGGGGACAGGAATATTAAGTGATTCAGTCAGGACAGCGCTGGCTAACAAACCAAAGAGACAACAAACTGGGTAGTTTCCTAGAGAACACAATGGTATTCCACATGTTTAGGTTTTTATACAGTGGTCAGTGGTTTAGTAAAATTAGCCACATTTATTATATCAGGAGGAACCCACATACCTGCTTCAGCTGTGTCTCTGAGTTGACGGACACCTGGCACATTTCACAGTGGAAGGGCTGGCTGGATGCACCCACAACCGCTCTGCTCTTGCTGCCCATTCGCTGCTTCATCCGGCTGTTCGGCCTGGGCGATGATGTCATCTTGACCCTGCGTTGTGACTGGCTGCTGTTGGGCCCATCAAGCATCTGTTTGTGCTTCGAGCCTGAATCAGCCAAACAAAGAGGAGGACTGAATGTCATGTCGTGAGCATTAACTAAATGATATCAGTAGTATTGTTGAACATACCACTACAGTGAGCCTCCAGCTGAGAGCTGGAGTTAACCGTCACTTTGCACGTAGGACAGTTAAGAGTTTTTTTGTCGCTCTTGGCCTCCTTAGCCTCTTCCCCCTTCACCACCTCCTCCTCCTCACCTCCCGTGGAGCTGCCCTGAGGGTCAGAGTGTGGGGCTGAACCGGCGGCCAGGCTGCTCCCTTCCACAGGCGGACTGTCTGAAGGTAGATCAGGAAGCTGAGGGGAGGTTTGTGGGGAGAGCTGAGGAGAGCGGAGCGAAGACGAGTCTGTGGATGAATGCTGTGAGGACGGAGTGGGTGCCAGAGAGCTTTCCTGGACCTCTTCTGGTTGCTGCAGTGCAGGTTGAGAAGAAGTACTTGGGCCTGTGGACAGATGGATAAACATAGAAGTCGCGATATGAGCCCATTTACTGTACACTTGGTATTACAATATGATATTTGTTTTGGTATTTTATTGGATAAGAATAAATGTTTGTTAAAGCAGCATCACTCATAGGTAATACCACAACAATACATGAATTCTACATAAATATATCTTCTTGTCTAGCGTGATCCTCTGTTTCCTTCCTGTTTTATCAGTGTTTTTGTGCAGCCAATGTGTCATTTACTCCTTTGTTCTATTCCTTTTATATAACCTTGTTATTATACTTTTTTCTTATCCTCGCCTATTTACTTTTCTGCTCTATCATCTCACTTTAATTTTCGTATCTTTTCCCTGTTTTTTTCCTGCCACCTCAATCACTCTTCCTCCGTCTCTCTGTCAACTGTTTGCTCCCTCTGCTGCAGCGCCCTCCGTCACCATCAATCAAAAACCATGGCAACCGCCGAGTGTGACAAGCTTATCATTGTGTGGTTTGAAGGAAATTGATAGGTGCTGGAAGAAAATGGGAGGATCAATAATTAAAAGGAAAGCTAGACAGAGGACGGAAAAGAAGATGGTGACATTTCTTTAGTCGGGCAGAATGAGAAGCGGAGTGAGTAAAAAGACAGCAAAGTGGCAACAACAGCTATAACATTAAGAATATGGAGAGGATCAAGGGCTGTAGCCACCAATAAGGACACTCATGCCCTTGGTATTTTGTCTGGGAACTGAAGTGCAGTTCTGGGGGGATTTTAACAAGCTAAAGTACAGTTTACACCAACAATAGAAAGTTACACATGGAGGGTTTATAGTGTTTTTTGACACAATTATAGCGACAAGTGCACAAGGACAGCAAGGGCATATTCTAGCACGTCTTCATTTTTGTGCAGTGCGCCATGCACTAAAAGGTTTGGATAAAGTGCAATATAAATTGGGCGCCCTTCGGTTTATACTTCAGACCCAAGGGGACCTGGTCCTCACATGTTTATTCTCAGTGTAACTTCAAAGACCTGATTTTCACCCAAATGCCCACACCTGGCCCCGAGAGGCCTCTTCTGCTTGGAATGCACTTTGTTGCACTTCTTCTTCTTCTGTCTGCGTTGGGCATCCAAGTAACTCGCAAAGCTATTTTCAAACTTATTTTAGAGCTGAAACTATTAGTTGATTAATTGAAGAAAAGAAATTGACGACAACTTTCCAAATCGATAATCATTTGGGTGTTTTCATCAAGCAAAAATGACACAAATTAGCTGGTTCCACCTTTTTAAATGCGATGATTTGCAGGACATTAGAAGACATCACCTTGGGCAATCTAACATGGAATAAGCATTTTTCACTTTGTTTTTATATTTCATAGAGTAAACAATTAACTGAAATTGTTTTGATTTAGATTAATCAAAAGTTAGCCAGTAGTCAGTAGTAGTTGCATTCCTACTTTATCTTTTAAAGCCAGTGATGAATTCCTCGTAGACTAGAGGTCTGCTTATTTCCCTCTAAAAAATCAATTATGGAGCCGGGGTACGGGGTAACATTCAGAGAAAAAACTCTGAGATTAAAGTCGGAAATTTACAAGAAAAAAACGTGGCTATTTTCTGAGATTAAAGTGGCAAATTTACAAGAAAAAGCTCACAAATTTACGAGATTATAAAGTAGTAAATTTACGAGAAAATAACTCTGGAGTACAAAACTGTGATAATAAAAATAGTGTTTTGTTTGTTAAGGAACCACAGCGCTTCAATTTGCAAAGTTGGATCAACCTCATCACACCACATAAAGTATACCACCGTTAAATTCTGGTCTTCCCGTCTTGACCTCTCCACGCTTTTAATCTACCGCCGTTTAGCGTGATTTTGACAAGAAAACATGTATGTACACACGCCTCATACATCTGTGGCCGTTTTACATAATCTTCTACACCCTTTGACACATCCATTAGCAAAGCGACAACGCATTTCATAACAAGGAACTGTAAGTGGGAGTTGTGTTGATTTACAACTAAAATCAAACTCAAAGTGAGTAACACCACTACACCCCTCTCAGGATAGCATCTCTTTAAGGCTTCTCATCTTTGCTTGATGGGAGTAATTACCTATCTGACAGAGCCAATGATAGCAGGACAGGTAATAGCTGGTAATTAGCCGGCTGAGTGGCAGCTACCCAAGCCTTAGTGCTTATGTCTCCCCAATTACCACTAATTACTCAGAGGATGGAGAGAGGGGCGCCTTTAAAAAAAGAAAGATTTATACCTGTTATGTCTTTCAAATGTGAGTCTGTGGGCACCGCTCCTCCTCCCATCACCCCCCTCTCTCGCTCTCTGTCTTTCCCTGTCGTGGCTGGGCTGTGTCCGTTCTTCTGCCGGCTCCTCTGGTTCTCCAAGGCCTTCAGCTTGCGAGCATGTTTGTGACCTTTGTAGTGGGCCTCCGCCTGGGTCTAAACACGACACACAACCACACACACACACACACACACATGAGCAGAACAAGCAGAGCAGAAAGTCAGTGTACAGTATATGAACAGAATCACTGACATGATTAGATTAATGAAGGACAGCATGAAGTCAGTAAACTGTAATATTTCCATCTGTTCCGTCTCTTTGGCTTCACATGCTTCCATGAGGGAAAAATTATGTGATGTGTGAGCATTTGACCGGGAGGAAGAGTCACATCGCCATTTTGATCATCATCGTCGTCACGGTTGTGCACAAATGAGCATCAGTTGGACTCATGGCATCTCATGACCATCCTCTGAGCTCATCTTTCCACTGATTCATTGTGACAAGAAATGGCCCGTGTCCGTTATTCTGCAACACAAAATGACCCTTGTGTCTTCCTCTGTGAGAGAAAACACATTTGTGGCAGTGCGACAACAGATGCATGCAAATTTGGGATCCCAAAATGGCTCTGGATGGCTCTAGATAAAGCAAGATCCAGCAACTGGAGGTGCACCAACAACAGTGAAACAAAACAACTGAAGCAGAACACATTTATCTGGTGATCCATACAGACATTAATATCTCCATACAACACAGCAAATCTATAAATCTTATATATGCTCTATTTAGCTTTAGGAAACAAAATAGTAAAGCATTTTGTTGATTGTTTTGTTTCTCACTTTCTACAATGCTGTAATATGCAATAACATTTTCTACGATGACTGAGCCATTTTCAAGACAAATGACAAAGTCATCAAATTTTGTGACTTGAGTCTGAATCGAGTCCAAGTGATGTAGGAAGGGAAGTTGGACGGAATCAGGCATTGTTGGTTTTGTTTTTTTTCATGGGATTTGTTAACAATAAGAAAAAAATAAAACATACCCAGCCTCATCCTTTAAGAGCACACATTCTTTGCAACACTAATGCCTTTCTGTATGTATGAAAGACACAAGTTCACTCCATAATCAACAGAGAGTCTGAGTTTGGAACAGTGTAACACAACTTCAAGTATCCAGCTTCACACGAGGCTGTTAGATAATTTGTCGTTGCTCAAATTATCACAGTACAGCCTCGGAGCTCAGTGTGCAGAGGTGATCTTTTTAGTGTGCACAGAGCGGTGGGGGTACGAGTCTCCCCATCAACACTTTGCATAAAGCTCGGGCTGCTACACAAACAGAAAGGATACCGCGGTGGGTCAAAGTGTGTGGCGGAGGGACACAGGGCTGAGCAAAGGGTGAACGACCCCTTTGGCTACGTTGAATGTCAGTGCACACTAATCATTCAGCGTGATTTACAGCTGAGTCAGAGGGATGAATCTGCATCCCATCTGCATACGAACATACTGTCTGGCATGCCAGTGTAGTATGAGTTCACTATGTTCAACCATAGTAACTTAAAGAGAGAATAACATGTGTCCCAGGACGGCAAAGATCCTCCGTTAAAGACGCCAGAAGGAGACGGTCAGGACTGCTTGGCCTCCCGCTGACCTCGATTCAAGCTGCTTTATGCATTTTGTCACACCACTTGACGCCCAAACGCTTCATACACAGTGAGCAACATCGTTCCACCACATAAAGGGCAGACACATTCAAATATCACGTGTGATCCTTCAGGCTTGAATCGTTCATGCTTTTTTCTCAGTGAGTTTAGCAGCCGTAAAGGAATAATATGAAAATCTTCAAGTCTGTTCCTTTTTTATGCACACCGCCGGTTGTGTAATATAAACAGTAGTTATCATTTTCACAGCCATCCATCTTTGTCTTCATACTGAACAAACAGATCCAGCTTTCCATCTTTTAGTCCACATTCAATGCAATAAAGATCTCGACTGTAGAAGCAACGAATAGCTGTAACTAGCTTCATTTTATGAGCAACTAAATACTGTAGATAATATCTTAGTATTGCCATTAACTGCAACATATATTTTACCTACTGCAACAGATGCACATGTTCATACTGTTTATATCTTACGCCTTAAGGTTTATTCTATATATTACCACTATACATACAGTATAGTATGTACATTACTCTGCACTTTACTACTTTTCGCACTATTGTTTAGATGGTAAACTGCATTTCGTTGTCTCGGTAATTGAAAATAAAGTTGAATCTAATTTTATTATTGATATTTTGTTTATTTATTATTATTTGTATTTATTAATATTATTTACTTATTTTAATTTATTCATTATTATTTTATTTTTTCTTTATTTTATTTAAACATATTGGTTTTGGATTGTGGATTGATTGTGTTGTGAAATGCACTTTGAGCTGGTCATTGGTGTGATGGAGTTATTTTTGTATTTTGGAGAACGAATCGCATGTTTTGTTTGGCTGAGTCAATAAATAAAAAGTAAAAAAATAAGAAAATTCAAAAAATAATTATTAAATCTAACCTAATACAAAATTGTGAATTTTAATTATTACTGAATAATTGATATTGAATTGAAATATTAAACTTTGGAACACATCTCTCTCTATTTATCTGGGATGAAATTCTGCATTTCACAAACTTGTTTTTATTAGCCTCGCCAACGGTGCCGGTCTGTCGCTCCACCACTTTGGTCCAAACTATCTTGACAGCTATGAATTGTCATGGATTTACTTTCAGACATTCATGGTTCCCAGAAATGTAATCCTAATTACTTTGGTGATAATGACTTATGGCCATATGTCTTCATCATAGCAATGAAAACATGGTTAATGCTTCAAACAACCACTCAAATTCAGCTTCATAGACTACTGTTAAATCATGTCAGAAATCACATTAGCTTTGGTTGAACTTTGAATGGCAACCTGAAGCTGTAAGTCCAATATAAACAAAATAAATAAATATGAATGACTGTGAAAATGAAACGGTTTACTACACAAGCAGTGAGTATAAAAATATGAAAAGACTTGAAATATTCTGAACTATTCCTTTAGACAATTTTCTTTGTCGTGTGCAGATTCCAGCCGCTCAGTGGAGCCCCCTACTGGGACCTGGTACCTGCCTGTAACCTGGCATCCAACTCCTGGGTCAACCAGCGCTCTCAGCTCAGCTGCAGGTGACACAGAGGGGAGGAGGAGAGAGCCTGTTAGCTAGAAAACAGACTCCTAATAGCATCACTGTGTGTCCAGAGGTTCAGAGCAGAGAGACAAAGAGACAGATGAGGAAGTAATGGCGGTATAATGGGCTCGCACCAGCGTCCTGCTTTCTTCAATTTTCACAGTTCATACAAAGAAGAGTCATTGTCATTCCACCAGGTTCCTCCTCACAATATAAATGCAAATATGTATAAACGAAGTCCATAGGAATGAGAGCCAAATGAATATGAATAGGGAGGTGTGATAAGGAGGAAACAAGCTGACTGGTTTCCTTTTAAGAACCCATTGGACGATTAAAAATAATGGAAGCTGTGGAAATATACTGATTGGACTGATAAGAAAAATAGCCTAGTTCAAGATTATTTTTAGACCAATTGGATACATAAAAGATATTAAACATGTTACAAATATGTGGATGCTTGGCGGCAAACATAATTAAAAAAATGTCCTGTTCATGAGACAATAAGTCGTGTTTTAAAGTATGAACATCCAGAGGGTCACACGGTGAGATAAGTGAGATAATGTTGATTCAACACTCCACTTTATCATATACAAATGCATCACAGGTTTATGTGATTTAACTAAACAGACTGGCAGAAAAGAGCTGAGTGGTGAAAGGTATTTTTCCACCTTCCTGCGGTGAATTCAAAAGAAATCCAGACCTGTCTTTGAGTTTTTATTCCATTCAGTTTACCAGATGAAAGCTCAAAGAAAGCTCAGGAGAAGAAACCCAAACTTTTTCCTGTGTGATATCAGGGGAAAAACACTGAAAGTGTGTCTGACTCACAGTGGAGTTGAAGCGCAGGTGGCAGATGTTACAGGAGATGATGGGTTTCTTCTTGGGCACCGGAGCCACGCCAAAGGTGTGGTTGATCACCGCCTTCTGCACCGGGTCCATCTACCAGGTGAAACACGCAGACATAAACACACATACACACACATGAACATGTTAGTCCTGCTACAAGTAGGTAGAAGGAAATTACTGCTTTCATTGTTGTACTCAGAGTAACGTGACGTCATATCCGTTCCGTATCCGTCACCAAAACAAACCGCAGCTGGCCGCAACGAGGACGTACAAAATAGCGGAGGGTCTGCGTGGATACGACTTGAACCCTCACATATTAAATCCAAAGTGGTAAACACTACACATACAGCAAAGTATGGAAACACTTTGGGTTTAACACATTGCCAGGAAAAGCAGAGCTAGACATCACGGCTAAAGATGCATGCTAACTCTGTCATGGACAGGAAACGTTATCGTATTGCGGTAACGTGAGCCGCAGAGTGCAAAACCCTGGTACCGCCAGCCGCCGTCTGACTTCCGTTGCTCCTAAAGTAGTGTTATTATGGTAAGGATGGCCTCTGAGCGAGGCGAACGGCATTACCACGGTTTTGCACTCGGCGGCTCACGTTACCGCAGTCTTGGAAAGGGAGGAGTGAGTGGAGGGGTACTCAGTTGGTTGCAATCTGCAACCACACCACTAGATGCCACTAAAATCCACACTGTGCCTTTAAAGAATATAATGTATAATATAATATAATAACACAGTCATCCTGTGATTTAATAAAATATTGCCTGGTGTGATATTAAACATGGATTTCTTTGGTGAAGGGAGATTAGTTTGACTTCAACATCTAGTCGACATAAGTCAAAAATCTATGCCACATCATGCTAATAATGTTTTGAAGAATCAGACATTTACAGTGAAAGACTGAAGGCAAGCGGTGTTTATTTTTCAGAATAAACTTTTTACATAACCCTTTTTGATAACGTCTTCTGTTCATATTTGTAATCTCGGCAGTGCAGCTGTTAGTTGACTCATATTTTTAGCATCAGGTGTTAGACTCGCTGGGAATCTTTTCACAGCCTCCCACATGCTACAATTTACATTAAGTGCATTCCTCTGAATTGTCTCATTAAGGGTTAAAGCTAAATGTAGACTATGAAAGTCTGCCGCTTCATCATTTAGAGCCAGACCAAACATGCATCTGTGTGTGTGAGAGAAGTGTTATATTAGGGATGTCTCAATTTTATTTTTTACCACAGATTGGAGCCAAGTTATATTTATTAATCTATTAATAGTTTCCTATATAAAATGTCTACTAAATGCACATTTCAAGTTAAATAAAGTTTAAGTAAGACATGCTTTATAGTTTATTAGTTCTGCTTAACAGCTTTCTGTTAATATATTCTTTTCTTAAAGGGACTGTATGTAAGTTTTTACACGTATTTATTGCCAATGTGTGAACAGGTTGTCACCCAACCTAAAAAATTAGACCTTCCGTGACATTCTGGGTTTCCTCTATCAGCCTGTAGACTGCTTTTAATGTGAAGAATGCAGGATGTTTTTTCTGGGAAAATCCAACGGATGTGACATTTGTTCATTTTTATTGGTGGTTTTGACAGTAAAGAGATGACAGGAAACAAGGGGAACAAACCCCTAAGCGAGGGGGGGAGTTTAGTTTGATGTTACCGAAATAATCTTCCATCATTCCTTGTGTTTGGAGGGGAAAATGAAGGTTGTGTTTGGGGCTGGAATCCCTTTTTGAGTGCCCTCGTGTGTTTACGAGAAAATGGGATACGGTATCTTACCGTGTTGAAATTGGGGAAGAGGCTGAGCGGCGAGGAGCTGTTGACCCTGAGCGGCAGAAAGTGCTCCAGCTGGGCATGAGTCCGCGGCTGGAGGGGTCGACCTGGCATAGGCAGGGAGCCCAGGAGAGGGTGGACCTGGCTCTGGGAGAGGGCACCTACAGCAGGGAGGATCACACACCATTATGACAACTGTTTTACTGCTTCTTCCTGTTGAGATTCTCCATCTTAAAACGCATAATGTGGAGAGACAAACACTTCACCACCAAAGCTGCACATCCTTGTACGCTCAGATGGATAAAGACAGAGTGTAGAGATCAAGACCCATTCCCACAGTGAATGATTCACTCAGTAAAGCTCTAACGACTTCAGTAATAGCAGGGGATAAATGATGAGAGGCGTTGTGTGGCCTTTTCCTGCTTTACAAGTCCATAGTTTATCTTGACAAATGTCTCTGGCCTTTAAACGCAGCACTAGAGTGTGTAATTGTGTGGTTTTGTTCTTCCTCAGACTCTGCATATTGGTCAGTCAAGTTAAAGAGAAAGAATTGCAAGGAGGTTTCAAGGCCTAATAGTCTTCTTGCATACATATACTTTACCTATAAAGTGTTTGTTTTGAGCAACTTCACCATCACATTTCGCTTTGAAATCTCATTTCACATGACCTCCCATCTCATCACGCTTAATTCTGGTTGGCCTAAATGCTTTCAGACTGCTCATGCTTTAAAGAGCAGCGCGGCACTGACCTTTGTCTAGACCCAAAGTAAACACTAGCGCGCTCACATTGAAATGCAGTGTCTTACATAAGCTTGGTGATTATTGTAATGCCTGCATGCTGAATAGTCATGAGGTTGTGAAGTTAAAAGGTCATGTGTTAAAAGGTCATGTGTTTAAATGAATAAAAGTAAGCAATGGATCTGGATTCAGTTTTGAATGTTCTGTTTGTTTGTTTTAATTGAATATTGATTATGAATTAACATACAATAGGTGAGGATTGACTTTTTCAAGGGCGGTTCTTTTAGATATCTATTAGATATTTAGTAATAGAAGTGGTAATATTGAAGCAAACATGAGCGTTTTTGGTAGAGATTCAGGTATAAAGGAATGAAACTAGAAGCTTGCGCTTGGGATTCTTGACGTTCTTTCCACTAGCAATTAAAAATGATAGCCATAACTGTGAGTGTTTAACTTAATACCTGTACATACATTCATGTATACTACATACTTGTACATTCCTATTAATTTTTACAGACTTGTATATAACTGCGTATCTAACTATAAAGAGAGGAATCTCAGTCTGTGTGTCCTTTGCATATCTCAAGAACCGTTTATCTGATCAACTTCACAATTGGCGGGTACAAGCAGCCACAGCACTGTTCTCCACAACGCTGCAAGTATCTGCTAGACTTGCACTCCTTGGACAAAATATTACCACTAATTGTTGCACTATTGTTCCACATATTTCTTTCTTTCTTGTCTTATATGACTGACATGATGAATGATAACTTCTAGAGAATAGGGATGAATTTTCTGCCTTCATGTTGTTTGTGCATGCAGGATGGGTGTTTCTTGAATGACTAAATTATAAGGACTCGACTTCAAAACCTGTTGGTTACACAGCCAATTTTCTACTTAAAAGTAAAGTTTACTCAAAGTTGATTGAAGTATTTTTTTTTTTTTAATTTTACTGCTGAAACTCCTCATTAATGTTTTAGGAAACACATTTTTGATCAAACTATCTAGAGGTAAAAAAAAAAAAAAAGGAACAAAATATGGAATGAAAAATCAGACATATTGCAGGTGGCTGTCTTTTTTTCCTACACAATACAATACTGAGTGTTTTTCTTCCATTTGAAAGCTTGACTTGGTATGGATTCCAGATCTGTGGTTACTGGGGGGTGGAGAGGAGGTTTGGCTTTAGCGGGACGGAAAATGTCAAGAGGAGTTTGATGAGACAGCTGAAGGGAGCATTGGCTGGTAGGAGGACACTTCTGCATAGAAAAATTTAATAAAATTGACTGTTGAAGCCAGAAGTATGAACATACCAGATGACGACTGGAGGATGAAGACAGATGACTCACTAACTATTTAGGAACGGTATGTGAGGAGATACGTGAAGCGACATATAGCACTAAAACACAGATTATAATAAAATGTATTGTGTTTTCTCTAAATACGGCAAAGAGTGAATACAGTCTTAAAGTTTGAGTCTAATAATATACTGAAAAGCACAACAAGAAAGCATTTTTTCCCAATTTTCTGCTTCTTTCACCTCTGGATTTCAGGTTTTATCTCTGGGGATGAGGCAGGTCTGAAAGTCCTTGAGCATTAGCATGATTTTACTAATCTGGCCCCATATACAAAATGGTTCTTAAAGCCTGAGCAGAGCAGAGAGGCATAACAGAGGAAGGGGAAGGGAAAATATAAACAGCATTTGCAGATCCAAAACATGCTCAAAAGAAATGTTATGAACAGTATTGCAGAGGGAATACTTAATAGGCACATGATTTTACGAGTCATATGAAATGAGGTTTAGAGAGATCAAATAGGTAGAGTTGTTCCAGGCAGGTGAGTCGGTGTTGGGCAAAAACTAATAGAGCAGCAGCAGTGGATGTAACACCACTGCACGTCTTGTTTTATCATCGCCTGCAGCGACAAATGCCTCAGGGTGCTTTTTTTCTGGCAGTCAATAGAGCGAAAGCCTGCCAGAATTTGTTGTAAATCTGATTCAAAGAAATCCAAACAGACACCTTATATGGAAGTGTAATATGACAATGTATTTTGGAATATTACACAAGACTAAAGGCCTTCACACACCAGGGGTGTGACGAATAAACGGCACAAAATTGCAAAATACTCACCTGTGAATATTAAATGTACAGGGCTTTTATTGTGAAAGGTAAGAACAGATGAGTGAATCTGGTCTGCGCTGCCTTTGTCAAGATTAAAGGAGTAATAAAGTTTGCCGTCCTGGTCAAATCAAAATGTTCACCTAATGATGGTGCTGGATGGAAAGTAAAGGAATCACCAAAGTTATTACAATTCATCCCGAGGAGGACACAAATGTCAGAATTTTATAGAAATCCACCCAATAGTTGTTGAGACATTAACCTCACAGCGGCGCTACAGGAAACATCCGGTGATCACCAGATTCAATAGGATTCATCTGGAAGGTCTGTACAAAATTTCATGACAATCCATCCAATAGTTGTTGAGATATTTCAGTCTTGTGGGGGACCAACCGACCAACTGTCTTTGTCATCCCTAGAGGCATGCTGCAAACCCGGCGAAAAAGCATTCACAAAAAGAATCAAAAAAATTGTGGACAGTAGAATGGAAATTTTACATTCTGGGAAGCGAACCATTAAAAAAGACGAACCACTAAAAGACTTCATTCCCTCAGCTGGTCAACAGACTGACCAACCAAATAACTCCAGCACAACAACCTCAGACCAGTGTTTTGTCACAATCTCAACAAACTGAAACTGCCTGTCTGGAACTACGAATAGCAAACGTAAAGACAAGTGAATTTCTATCTGAGTCAAAGCCATGAATAGAAATTGAAATGGATGTGACCAAAAATACAGCCTGAACCACCTCAGTCAAAATACAAGAGAAACGACAAACAAGTCCTGGCTACCAAAAGAGGAAAGACTACAGGTCCAAGACAGAGGTGTGAGAAATGATTAACATGTGAAGAATTTTTGACTCAATAATCTGTATCTTTGGAGTAAAAAAACAAGACATCCGTTAGAATGACATCACTAAAAAACATCCTAAAAATGGGGGAAAGCCAATGCTAACAGTAACTCCATCTTAATCTTTATCAAATATACATTATATTACTTGTTATCTTGTCTTGTTTTAGCACAGTTTACTCTGTTTATTCAGTGATTTATAGGCACTCAAGCATACCGTGTACTCTCTGGATTAGAATTTGAAATGATCAAAGCTGATTATTACTGTTTATTTGATCCTGCGTGTGTAATGTGCACCGCTGATCTCTGTGGGAAAACACACATAACACACAGAGGTAACGTGTTTACTGATTTGATTTTGTTTCTGATGAATTCCAATTTCATTTAAATGCTCCACCAGGACCGTTCATGTACCACTGATGCCAGCAAAGTGTATTGAATTGCGTTACAGTGAATCGGGGGCGAATGACAGAGTTGAGAGAAAGTGAAAGAGAAGCAGAGAGACAACCGCGGGCAGATGAGAGACTTTTTATCCTTCCGCTAGGCCGATGTGCTTAATCTGCCAGTCTGTATGACTTTTGGGGACATTGATTCCCACTCCTACACAAATCTGAAATTGATCTCATTAATCTCCCCACGCATATATTCACAAAACACAGCAGGCCGATGCACTTAATTAACTGCGTTTTCGCACAGAACAAACTAGAAACTGGCATCATCTGTGAGAATTTGTACAAAAATCAGGCGACAAGAGGAACTCGGTTCTGACGGGACGGTCCCTTTCAACTTATACCCATCTCGTTTGCAGAAAGTGTCACAAAAGCTTCATTACAGAGACTTTGACAAGATGGACTAAAGCTGGAGAGGTTATATAAGTTTCATCCAATCAAGTTTCATCCAATGGGAATGTGTTAAGGCCTTGATTAGTTTTTATAAATAGTCACTTCAGAACTTCATGAACTCGAACTCATGAACTCAATTACTATACCCATAACCTAAAATAAAAAGGTTGAGCAGAAGGATTTAGTTAAACATTTAAGATGGAAAGTAACCTCACATAGAAGGGGGGAAAAATAAACAGAAAACAACATAACCATTTAAAAAAACAAACCATTTATGACACCATTGTATTCTGTAAGGTTAACTATGCATCTAATCCTCTATTCTGTGTGTTTCTACAGTGTCGTCTGTCTGGTAAACTACCCCTTGACCTCCGCTTTGCTTTGCTGTTTTGGTGGACTCTAAAAATGAATTTAATGATTCAATTACTGCATAAAAAGATTGTACATAGCACTATCTCGGGTAACATTGGCAGGAGTTGCTGGAGTGT